>NW_003302360.1:0-4106 GCF_000004255.2 Arabidopsis lyrata subsp. lyrata | reverse complement strand
CTTATCCATGAGATACTTCCTAAAGTCAGCTTCGTATCTTCGATACTTCTCAGCATACTCATCGCTATCCAGATACCTAAGAATGAAATTGGTATTTGTGAACATTCAATTTTAGGTTCTTCAATTGCACCACAAAGAATGGAAATTTTCAAAATTCATGAAAGCAAAATTACTTGTGAAAAGATGGTTCTTCGTCAACCAATTGATCTGTTAAAATTCCGTTGCTATTCACAATATCCATCATCTGCACTAAAATCAGAGTTTTATAGATCGTGTAAATTACTCTGTGAGAGAGCACAAAGAGCGGAGAGAGTACCGTAATTTGTGGCGCCGGAGAGGGAGGAGCGGCGGAAATGAGTTCAGAGATGACTGGAATCTCATGCGGCGGTGGCTGCTCCACCTGCGGAGGCCGAATCGCCGGAGATGTAGCACTCTCGCTAGTCTTACGTTTTCAGTTTTTTTTTATGAAATTTATTTTTGAAAACTCAATCTATTGACGGTGACTATGATTGTACACTATCTTTGGTGTTTTTTTGTCAACTTTTTATATTAGAATCAATTTATGAAGACTAGGTTTTTTTCTTTTATATACTTCTATATTAAATTCATTTTTGTAATTTGAAATTTATTAATTTAAATATAAAATATTATATATTTTCCCACATAATTAAGTAATTTTGTGTCAAAAAACATTTCCGCGTAATCGGTTGCTTTTTTTACTTTCGGAATTTGATCAATTTAGTACGATATTTGTTGTGTGTATATGTATATACTAAATTTATATAAGAATAGGTAATTATATGCCTACGCACCGTTAAAAACTAAATTGTTGTATTGTAGTTTAGGTAGTATAGTTAAAAACTGCAAATTAGTTTGTAAGTGACCATTACCTCCACTAGATTGAAAATCCTCTGATACATTAAGATGAGATTATAGTTTGAAAAAATCTTCTAGAAACATCTCTAACCGGGAATATGCAAGAAGGTCACGTATGCGCAAAAAGAAGCAGATCGAAGAGCTGCAACAACAAGTCAAACAGCTCATGATGTTGAATCATCACTTGCATGAGAAAGTCATCAACTTCTTGGAAAGCAACCACCAAATCCTGCACGAGAACTCACAGCTGAAAGAGAAAGCCTCTTCCTTTCACTTGCTCATGGCAGATGTGTTATTACCCATGAGAATTGCAGAGAGCAATATCAATGACCGCAATGTGAATTATCTAAGAGGAGAAACATCAAACCGTCCCACCAACAGTCCCTTTGGTAAGTAAAATAAAGTTTCATGATCCACTCTTCTAGTTCTTGGTGTGTTTACTAAAAAAGTCTGTAGTACTATGATTGATGCATATATGTGACTAGTGACTACTACACTTACAATCACTTGAATTTGTATGTAGATAATGGATAACAACAATGCAGTAGCTATTATTGTTAAATATCTACTTGTTTCACATGATTGGTCTAAAGAAGCAAATCAACTTAAGCAAAAGGTTCAACAAACATTGTTAACACCAAAAACAGAACAAAAAAAACTAAATGGGCATATCTGGTTTCTTGCCAACATCACAAGTGTCCTCTAAGACAGTACCTCCATTGGGGATTTCACCATTGGGTATCTCTGCAGAAGCTGAATCAATGACCTCTTCTTGTTCTTCTTCTACTTCTTCTACCTCTCCTACTTCTCCTACTTCTTCAACTTCTTCTTCAACCTCTTCTACTTCTTCCATTTCTTCTACTTCATCTTCTTCTTCTTCGATGCATTGTGGCGGGTCTAGAAACGAAGCATCCGGGTCTGCATACCAACGTGCACATGGCCACCTAAAAGCAATGACCAAAACCCAAGATAAACAGTATTATCATCCAAAAATACAAACACACAGTCGAAAACTTATGACAAAAACCTCTGTTTTATACACCAATCTGAAAACTTACACGCTTGAACAAATGGTTTCACCATCAATTGTTGTTGTCTCCTCATATTCATCCACTGAAACAAAAACAACAACACCCAAAAAAAGATCAATTTTTTAATGAAATCTTAACCACAAGAACAAGTACAACAATGAGACTAATAACCTTGAGAGAAGTGCTTATCCATGAGATACTTCCTAAAGTCAGCTTCGTATCTTCGATACTTCTCAGCATACTCATCGCTATCCAGATACCTAAGAATGAAATTGGTATTTGTGAACATTCAATTTTAGGTTCTTCAATTGCACCACAAAGAATGGAAATTTTCAAAATTCATGAAAGCAAAATTACTTGTAAAAAGATGGTTCTTCGTCAACCAATTGATCTGTTAAAATTCCATTGCTATTCACAATATCCATCATCTGCAATACAATCAGAGTTTTATAGATCGTGTAAATTACTCTGTGAGAGAGCACAGAGAGCGGAGAGAGTACCGTAATTTGTGGCGCCGGAGAGGGAGGAGCGGCGGAAATGAGTTCAGAGATGACTGGAATCTCATGCGGCGGTGGCTGCTCCACCTGCGGAGGCCGAATCGCCGGAGATGTAGCACTCTCGCTAGTCATACGTTTTCAGTTTTTTTTAATGAAATTTATTTTTGAAACTCAATCTATTGACGGTGACTATGATTGTACACTATCTTTGGTGTTTTTTTGTCAACTTTTTATATTAGAATCAATTTATGAAGACTAGGTTTTTTTCTTTTATATACTTCTATATTAAATTCATTTTTGTAATTTGAAATTTATTAATTTAAATATAAAATATTATATATTTTCCCACATAATTAAGTAATTTTGTGTCAAAAAACATTTCCGCGTAATCGGTTGCTTTTTTTACTTTCGGAATTTGATCAATTTAGTACGATATTTGTTGTGTGTATATGTATATACTAAATTTATATAAGAATAGGTAATTATATGCCTACGCACCGTTAAAAACTAAATTGTTGTATTGTAGTTTAGGTAGTATAGTTAAAAACTGCAAATTAGTTTGTAAGTGACCATTACCTCCACTAGATTGAAAATCCTCTGATACATTAAGATGAGATTATAGTTTGAAAAAATCTTCTAGAAACATCTCTAACCGGGAATATGCAAGAAGGTCACGTATGCGCAAAAAGAAGCAGATCGAAGAGCTGCAACAACAAGTCAAACAGCTCATGATGTTGAATCATCACTTGCATGAGAAAGTCATCAACTTCTTGGAAAGCAACCACCAAATCCTGCACGAGAACTCACAGCTGAAAGAGAAAGCCTCTTCCTTTCACTTGCTCATGGCAGATGTGTTATTACCCATGAGAATTGCAGAGAGCAATATCAATGACCGCAATGTGAATTATCTAAGAGGAGAAACATCAAACCGTCCCACCAACAGTCCCTTTGGTAAGTAAAATAAAGTTTCATGATCCACTCTTCTAGTTCTTGGTGTGTTTACTAAAAAAGTCTGTAGTACTATGATTGATGCATATATGTGACTAGTGACTACTACACTAGCAATCACTTGAATTTGTATGTAGATAATGGATAACAACAATGCAGTAGCTATTGTTGTTAAATATCTACTTGTTTCACATGATTGGTCTAAAGAAGCAAATCAACTTAAGCAAAAGGTTCAACAAACATTGTTAACACCAAAAACAGAACAAAAAAACTAAATGGGCATATCTGGTTTCTTGCCAACATCACAAGTGTCCTCTAAGACAGTACCTCCACTGGGGATTTCACCATTGGGTATCTCTGCAGAAGCTGAATCAATGACCTCTTCTTGTTCTTCTTCTACTTCTTCTACTTCTCCTACTTCTTCAACTTCTTCTTCAACCTCTTCTACTTCTTCCATTTCTTCTACTTCATCTTCTTCTTCTTCGATGCATTGTGGCGGGTCTAGAAACGAAGCATCCGGGTCTGCATACCAACGTGCACAAGGCCACCTAAAAGCAATGACCAAAACCCAAGATAAACAGTATTATCATCCAAAAATACAAACACACAGTCGAAAACTTATGACAAAAACCTCTATTTTATACACCAATCTGAAAACTTACACGCTTGAACAAATGGTTTCACCATCAATTGTTGTTGTCTCCTCATATTCATCCACTGAAACAAAAACAACAACACCCAAAAAAGATCACTA
>NW_003302361.1:0-11135 GCF_000004255.2 Arabidopsis lyrata subsp. lyrata | reverse complement strand
GATGCTTTGGTGGAGACTGGATATGTTACCTTTTTCTTATATCGTATTGAATTCTGTGTCTTGGGCATTCCGTATCTCTTTAGTGTGGACATTGATACTGGCAAAGACAGGTTTGTTGGTTTAAGACCTCCCTAGGTTGTTGCCTTGTTGTCGTGTGTACTTTAGTTGAATGCCTGTCTTCAGTATAACTTGTGTGTGTGTGTGTGTGTGAAATTTCTACTTCAGATGTCCAACAGAGAAGGAGAGGATTTGGGATCTGAAATGGAACTCTGACTTTGATCGAAGTTCCACTTAGTTTGATGTTGTGGAGCATATTTTCATCTTAGTTAAAAATGGTCCAATTTATTGTTAGAATGAACATTTCGGTAGGTTCAAAGTAGTTTTGTTGTCTCTGTAGGACCCTTTCTCAGCCATGGAATTGTCTGTGTATAGTTAATTTATGTATTGTACATGATCAGCTCTTCCAAAATGTAGATATCTTATCTTTTGCTTCTCTTGAAGGTAGGTCCAGCTTCTCTTGGAGTCGGTTTGTAAGAATTTAGTTCACCATCATTCAACAACCAATGGGTCTCGTTATCAAACTATATGTTGCCATCTACTTTAATACCTGATGAGATTTTTTGTTCTATGGTGAAATTTATAAGGTTGAATCAAAGTGCATCTGTTTATGGGTGTCTGCACTATTAAATGGCGACCACCATATTGTTCGAAGGGTTCATTAGCACGGTCTTGTAAGTATGAGCTTCCTCTTTGTTCTATAAGAAAATAATCATCCTCTTGAGCTCGTTTAAGGAACGGTGGAAAGAATTGCACTTAAGAAGAATGAATGAATGAATATAGCAAAGCATCTTTTACAATCAGCTAATCTAGAAGCTTTGAACACAACCACCCTTAAGATTTGTAAGTTCTTATTTAAAATCATCTTCTCGGTGCTTTACTTGTAGATGATATATACACCAACGGTTTTTATGTCACCTAATGTTTGATCCTCAGAAGCTTACGTAACCACGAGTTGAGAGTGTCCAAGAGCTGGATAAGGGGATAACAGAGCAACGGAGAATATTCTCATCTCTTTACTGTCTTCTCCGTCCCAAAACCCCATCCAACTTGACGGTGTTAACGGGCAAGCCTCAGCCTGAGCCTGAATTTCTGCCTCTTCCCTCTTCACAGCTTTATGGCTACACAGGTTACTTCCATGGCTTTCATCCCCCGTTACTTGTCTCTTCCTCTTTGCTTTTAAAGAGACAGTCTTGTTGTTGTCTCCATAGTCCTTGTGCTTGCCTGCTTCAAGGGGAAAGTTAAGAATGGCTTTGTTTCCTCGTAGTTTAAAAGCAGCGTTGTCGTAACCTCTTGCAGCTTCCATGGCTGTGTCAAAAGTCCCTAACCAGATACGAACACCTTTCTTGTTTGGGTCTCTGATCTCAGCCGCATACTTACCCCACGGTCTTCTCCTGACGCCTCTGTAATGCCTCAGGTCATCCTCTTGAGCCACTGGTGCAGGAACTGCTATAGTGGCAAGAGGTGGCTTGCGTTGGCTTAGAGTTGAAGTGGTGCAGTGGTGGATGGTGGAGACAAAGGTGTCTAAGGAAGGGAAATCGGTAAGAAGGTGTTGGGTTATGAGATTCAAAGCTGATTGGTCTTGTTCTAGTTGATGTGAAGAAGCCATAGATGATACTGGAGCCTTTTTCTATCTGATTGTTGTTTTGATTGTGGGTTTTGGTTTTTGAGATTGGAGGGTTATATAAAAATGGAAAGTGAGAGGTTTTTGAGATTAGCTTCTTTGGTTGGAGAGAGGAAGGATCCTTTTCAATTATTTTGACTTGTTTTCTACTGTTGTTTTGGAGTGTGGCAAGTGGACTTTAAATATTAGTATAAGTTTAAGACAAGAAAGGAGGGATTTTGTGGATTTGTCTCTATTTCCAGGCTTCTTCATATCCGAGACACATTTTAAAAATGGTTTTTATTACAGAAATTTGAAACAAAAATTGACACTTTTTAAAAATTTTATGGGTACAAGTTTATGTCTGCTTGCCTGTTTTAGACAATTTCTCGACGGTGTAGGATTCTCGTTTTTGGTTCACTGTGGATTATATGATTAGGTGGTTGGAATTTCTCTTTTGGCCGCACTGTTTCTATCTTTTTGAAAATAATTGGGTTACTTGATTTATGTTTCTTTCACGGCTAAGCGATGAAGTTTTTCCTTCTGGTTGTTTCCTTTGATTTGGTGACTTGAAATAGTTAAGGTAATCTTGTCATGTTGTAAGATGTAAAAATGTTACGAGTTACGACCTTAGCATCAAGTACATCTGGAAGCAGAAGTCTCGTGGAGTGGGTAACAAAGGAATGTCTTAGGTTTGTTTCAACATACTGAATTCTCTGTGTCTACTTTGTAACCTCATGAAAGTTTTTGTCTATGGTGAAATTTATAGGGTTGAAGAAAAGTACATATGTTTGTGGGTGTCTGCACTATTATATTAGACAGCGACCAAAGTCTTGGAGGCAATCGTTTTGCTTGAAGGGCTCATTAGTAGGTCTTGTAAGTTCAAACTTCTTCTTTGTGCTCGTTTAAGGAAGGGTAGAAAGAATTGCATTTAAGATGAATCAATGAATATAGGGAAACAATTTTTACAATCAGCTAATCTAGAAGCTTTCAACACAATCCAAAGTTGCTAATGTCACCTAATGTTGGAATGTTCCCAGTTTGACTCTCAGAAGCTTACATAACCACGAGGTGGGAGTGTCCAAGAGATAGATAAGGAGATAATGGAGGCACGGAGAATATCCCCATCTCTTTACTGTCTGCTCCGTCCCAAAACCCCATCCAACTTGACGGCGTTAATGGACTGAAAATAGAAGAGAAAGCTTGAAAGAGAGGAAAAGATTCAATATTTTTCCTTAACTTAATTGGATTACAAGCATAGGTCTTTATAAAGAGAAGAGTTACAAAAAGCTAATGATGAATGTTCTAGTTGCATGAGATGCTGCTACTTCCAAGAACATCAAAGCGATTATGCACGCTTATGTTTGTTGGCGGCGATAGAAGCGGTAAGGGCGCGTGTGATTGTTGCAGAGTTGCAGAGTTGGGCTTCGTGGGCTTCTCTTTTCCTTTTGGGCCTGAATCTTCTTTTAGTTGTTTGATACACCCCCTCAAACTTGTGTCCGGCGGCAAGACGACACCAAGTTTGAACCGAAGATCGAAGAATGGTGCTTGAGGAAGAGACTTAGTGAAAATGTCAGCAAGTTGATGGGAGGCTGGAATGTGTTTGACAGTGAGAGCGCCTAAAGCCACTCTTTCACGGACATAATGGTAGTCCACCTGAAAGTGTTTGGAACGAGAATGAAGAGCGGGATTAGCAGAGAGGTAGACGGCTGAAAGGTTGTCACAGTACATCTCAGGGATTTGATGTTGGGGAAGACCAATTTCTTGGAGCAAGGCTCCAATCCATGCAACTTCAGATGCTGCAAAAGACAATGTCCGGTATTCAGCTTCGGTGGAGGATTTGGAGACGGTGGGATGACGTTTAGCAGACCACGAGACAATGTTGGAGCCGAGGAATGTGCAGAAACCTCCGGTAGATCGTCGTGTGTCCTTGCAGCCAGCCCAATCACTATCACTGTAGCAACGAAGAACAGAATCTGTGTTTGAAGATAGATTAATGCCCATTGTCATTGTACCTTTAAGATACCGCAAGATCCTTTTGAGTAAATGAAAATCAGACATGGAAGGAGAGTGCATCTTTTGGCAAACAAAATTAACCGCGAACTGGATGTCAGGTCTGGTGAGAGTGAGATATTGGAGTTTGCCCGCCAAGCTTCTGAAATAAGTGGGTTCAGGAAAAGGTTCGTTGTTACCCGGTAACTGATCAAGCTGAAGAGGAAGAGGTGTCGGCATGGGTGAGCACTCTGACATGCCTGCATTGATCAATAAATCAGAAGCGTACTTTTCCTGACTAAGGAAAAGACCATCATTGTAGTAGTGCGCCTGAATCCCCAAGAAGTAATGCAAAGCTCCCATGTCCTTCATTCAAAATTCTGTACTGAGAGTGGTCAATAACTGTTGAAGGAGAGCAGCATTGTTACCAGTTAATATCATATCGTCAACATAAAGCAACAAGAACATAACGTTGTTGTCCTTAAGATAAACAAAGAGAGAAGGATCCGAAAAGCTGCAGATAAATCCAAACTGCAGAAGATAAGAGCTGAATTTGTCAAACCAAGCCCGAGGCGCTTGTTTTAAACCATAAATTGCTTTCTTGAGTTTGCAAACGTAGTCAGGTCGAGAGGGATCTTCAAAGCCGGGTGGTTGGGTCATAAACACAGTTTCTTTCAATTCCCCATGAAGAAAAGCATTTTTCACATCGAGTTGCTTAAGGGACCATTTGTTAATTGTAGCGACATGAAGAATAGATCGAACCGTGGCAGTTCTGACAACGGGGCTGTATGTCTCAACATAATCCACGCCTTCTTCTTGCTCATATCCCCTTGCAACAAGGCGAGCTTTCAATCGGTCTAAACTCCCATCAGAATTCAGTTTCGTTTTAAACACCCACTTACATCCAAGAGGACGATCAGCCATTTCCGGTGGGACTAAGTCCCATGTATTAGTTTCGTGCATCGTTTCCATTTCTTCTCCCATTGCGTTTGTCCAGCCTTCATCTTTGAGAGCAGCTTTGACGGATTTAGGCTCAGGATAGTTAGATTTGACAGAAAATAGAGCATACTTTGGATTAGGCTTGGTGATGCCTGCTTTAGCGCGAGTAATCATGGGATGAGAGGTATCTGTTGCAGTAAGAGGAGAGGAGACCGCAGATTGCAGAGGCGGAAAATCAGAATCAGTAAACAGAGAGTTATCTGTGATTTGCGGAGTGACATCGTTGGTGACTGCCGGTTCAAAGTCAGGAGGGCAGTGATCAAGATCAGACGTTAAAATCTCAGGCTGAGTGGGAGTCGATGTAGACGTGATCGGACTAAAAGGAGCAGTATCATCTGAAAAGACCAAACCAGGAGTGGCAGTGTTTGGTGTGGAGCTGCTGGAGACATTTGGAAGAGGGAAAACAACATCTTCCACGCTCGGGGATGTGGATGGTGTTTCTGGTGAGGATTCTTGATGAGAAACCCCCGTTGCCAAGCAGTGAGAAGGGGAGAATCAGAAGTTGTCTGAAATTGAGAATAAATGTCAGAGTACGGGAATTGTCTTTCGTCAAACAAAACATGTCGACTAATGTAGATTTTTCCCGTAGGTGGATGAAGACACCTATATCCCTTGTATTTGTTGTTATATCCCAAAAACACACATAGAAGAGACTTGGGATCAAACTTGTTTTTCGCATAAGGACGAAGGTAAAGGTAGCAGGCACTCCCAAAAACACGCAGCGCAGTATAGACAGGAGGAGTTCCATGCAGAATCTCATAGGGACTTTTATTGTTGGACACAGCAGAAGATGGAAGAAGATTACCCAAAAAATTTGAGGTAAAGAATGCTTCAACCCATAGCTTATGTGGAACCTTGCTGTGAAACATGAGAGAGAGACCAAGTTCGGTTAGATTTCGATGTCGTCTTTCAGCAATCCCGTTCTGTTGTGGAGTGTGAGGACACGAAATCAGTTGCCTAATACCACATGAAGCAAGGTGAGCAACAAATTTGTTTGAGATGAACTCACCCCCTCCATCACACTGAAACATAGCAATCTTTTGTTGGTATTGATTCTCGACAAGTTGTTGAAAGAGGAGAAAAACCGAGAAAAAATCAGACTTCAACTTTAACGGATAAAACCATGAGAAGCGAGAGTAGTTGTCGATAAAGATGACATAATATTGAAAACCCTGAGAAGAGATAACAGGTGTTGGGCCCCATAGATCACAATGAATACGTTCTAGGGGCCGAGAAGAGATAAAATCAGAAGCAACAAAAGGAAGACGACACACTTTTCCCAATTGACAAGCATCACACAGATTAGAGCTTGTTTTATTGACAACAATAGCCTTAGTCTTGATAAGATGCTGCAAAATATCTTTGTTAGGATGACCCAATCGCTGATGCCACACTTCCCCATCGGTAGATTGTTGTCGAGTAGAATAGTAAGCTTGAATCGGGACATCCTTCAACACATATAGACCTTTATGCTTGGTTCCTCGAGTGAGGAGCTGTTGTGTTCGTTTGTCCTTTATAACAACAGAATCAGAATCAAACGTAAACGAGCAGGGATAATCATCAGTAAGCTTGGAGACAGATAAAAGCGATTTAGTTATTGCAGGACAGACTAAGACATCCTCTAAAGGTAGTGTACCTTGAGAAGTGTTCAGAGGAATTGTACCAATATGAGTGATGGGCAGAAAATCTCCATTTCCTACAATCACAGAATCATCACCTGAGTATGGTTGGGAGTTTTGAAGACCATTGGTGGTGTTTGTGATATGGGCAGTAGCAGCCGAGTCTGGGAACCATTCATGACCTGCAGGGTGATTTTGATCAGATACGCGCATAGTAGCAAGAGCATGATGAAGATCTTCAGGTTGATAATTCTCTTCAAACCGCTTGTAACACTTAAACGCAGAGTGACCATATTTCCCGCAGATTTGACATGTGGGTTTCGGATAGTTTCCAGGGCCATTGTTTGAACCAGAGCCAAACTGTTGTTGGAACCCACGACCACGGGAAGCTCCCGATCTTCCACCACGACCATTGTAATTATCCCGTGGAGAATAACTTTTATCCGTGTAAAAAACCAGATGTGGAGTGACTTTAGAGTTTGCAGCATACTTGGAGAGTTTATCATCAAACACAGTGAGCTTGTACACGACATCATCAAAACATGGGCCTGGATACACATCAAGAGAGTGTTCTATCACAGTTGCTACAGATTCATACTCTTTTCCCAGCCCATTCAGAACACCAAAAATCTTCTCTTGTTCTGTAACCGGAAAGCCAATTGAATCAAGCTGATCACAAACGTTTTTAATCTCACTTAGATAAGCCTCCATTGTTTTCCCAGCCTTGGAACAAGTGTTTAGACGTGTCTGCAGATCGTATTTCCTAGTGGTGGAAACACGATTAAAACGCCTAGCTAAGCTAAGCCATACCTCTTGAGCAGAATTTAAGCCAATGACAACCTTGAGAGCTTCTTCGGAGAGAGATCCAAAGATCCAAGCTTTGACCAACTGATCAGTGCGAATCCATTTCAGAAATTCTGGATTTGCTTCTTCAGACAAGACATTATCCTTTGTAACAGTGACGGTGGAGACCGGACGAGGAGTAGCGCCTGTGACGAAACCCAGAAGAAGATGTGTAGAAAGGTAGGACTCAAATTGAGTTTTCCATAGAAGGTAATTCGTTGGAGTAAGTTTGAGAGTAACAACCTGAGAGATATTAAGATATTTAGAAAAAGAGTCTTCCATGGCTCAGGAACAGAGTCCTAAGCTCTGATACCATGAAAATAGAAGAGAAAGCTTGAAAGAGAGGAAAAGATTAAATATTTTTCCTTAACTTAATTGGATTACAAGCAGAGGTCTTTATAAAGAGAAGAGTTACAAAAAGCTAATGATGAATGTTCTAGTTGCATGAGATGCTGCTACTTCCAAGAACATCAAAGCGATTATGCACGCTTATGTTTGTTGGCAGCGATAGAAGCGGTAAGGGCGCGTGTGATTGTTGCAGAGTTGCAGAGTTGGGCTTCGTGGGCTTCTCTTTTCCTTTTGGGCCTGAATCTTCTTTTAGTTGTTTGATATGGACAAGCATCAGTCTGAGCCTGAGCCTGAGCCTGAGCCTGAGTTTCTTCCCTCTTCACAGCTTTATGGCTGCTTAGGTGGCTTACATCCTCCGTTACTTGTCTTTTCCTCTTTGCTTTCAAAGACACAGTCTTGTTATTGTCTCCTAAGTCCTCGTGCTTTCCTGCTTCGAGTGGAAAGTTAAGAATGGCTTTGCTTCCACGTAGTTTAAAAGCAGCCTTGTCATAACCCCTTGCAGCTTCCATGGCTGTGTCAAAAGTCCCTAACCAGACACGAACACCTTTCCTGTTTGGGTCTCTGATCTCAGCCGCATACTTGCCCCAAGGTCTTCGCCTCACGCCTCTGTAATGCCTTTAATCATCCTCTTGAGCCACTGGTCCAGTAGTAGGAACTGCTATAGTGGCAAGAGGTGGCTTGCGTTGGCTTAGAGTTGAGGTGGTGCAGTGGTGGATGGTGGAGACAAAGGTCTCTAAGGAAGGGAAATCGGTAAGAAGGTGTTGGGTTATGAGATCTAAAGATGATTGGTCTTGTTCTTGTTGTTGTTGATTTGAAGAAGCCATAGATGAATGATATAGGAGTCTTCTTCGTGTTTGTGTTTGTGATTGTGGTTTTGATTATGGATTTTGTTTTTTGAGATTGGAGGTTATATATAAAAGTGGGAGTGAGAGGTTTCGTGGTTAGCTTCTTGGGTTGGAGAGAGGAAGGATCCTTTTCAATTGTTTTGACTTGTTTAGTTCCATTGTTGCTTTGGAGTGTGGCAAGTGGACTACTCTAGTCTCTATAACTTATTATTTTAAGATAAGGAACGATTCGTGGCTCTGTCTTTTTCTTGTGAGGGTCCATCATCAAAGCTAGTGCCTACTTCCAGGCTTCTTCATATCCCAGACACAAATTAAAAAGGGATTTTTGTCAATAGTGGCATAAAAAAGAGTTTTAGTTTTTCGAAGTGCCATTATGAAAAACTCCTTTTGCAAATAGGTCATTGTTGTACGTTGTGGCACATGTAAAATACATTCTTGCCCTTGTAGACAGCAAAAGATATGTGAGCCTTTATACAAAGAGGGTTACGATTTGCACAAGACTTCATCTCTTTCTCTACTGCTCTCTTTTCCCTAGCCCACCAAATTCTCTCTTGTTTCCACCACCAGCAGCTCTTGTCCTCCACTTTCATTATTCACGTCCATTAGATTTTCCTCTAAACTTGTTTGTCTCTCATTTTCTTCCTCTTATGCTTTTTCGTCCACCAGTTTCTTATACGGATCCCAATCCACATGATATGTCCATTGGTCATAATCATATGATGGTTCCTCCTCTTTCTCTACTCCAACCTTATAATACTCATAACTCCCATTGTCGCCTCCCTAGTCCACCTTCTTCCCCTTGTCTACCATAACTGGTCCATCTCCTTAAGTATCTTCGTCTAATTTCATTAGTTTAGTCTACAGGATATGGCAAAATGATGTTTTTAGAGGACAAATCTGGATAATCGATGGACAACAAGATTGATAGATCTAAGAACAATTTCGGGACCAAAACAAACTGACAAACAATTGCCAATGATCAAGAGTTACCTTTTGTTTGGATCTGTAAATCGTGGACGAATATTATGTTTAGAGAAAGAGATACATAAATTTGAATTAATTCCTTGGGTTACCAATGCAACTCTGGCAGAATTAAATGCTCAGCCGAGCAGTCAAACCATCGTTTCCAGCAGGCCATATGGAGGGCATTTCCGTCTTTCTTTGTTGCAAAAATGGCCTTCCCCATAACAAGTTTTTTAAATGGCGTTCCGAAAAATGAAAGTCTAAAAGATGGCAAAATCGTTAAAAATCTCAATTAAAAATGGTTTTATTTTTTTTAAGAGAAATAAAAGAAAAATTGACACTTTTTTCGTACTTTTTGGGTAAAGGTAAGTTGACACAAATAAAGTTGTATTTTGGAAAAGGTTGATGCACTAATGTGTATATGTCCACAGTCCACTTGCCTATGTTAGACACCAAATTTATGTCTCTATGCAAGTCGTTTATTTGGAAGGATTATCCCTCTGTTCTTATAACCTCCTTCATTTCTTCCTCGCTTGGATCATAAAATGGCATTTTGAACGAATTTACCTTTGACACACTTACAAGACCCTATGTAAATACATAAATAATAGAAAGATCAAAATTTTCTAACCCTCTGTTGATACCTCAGAGACTAGGTCGTGGAAAGAACCAGATAACAATATATTACAACATTCCCTGTACAAATGAATAAATGATCATCAATAGGGTTTTAGTTTCTTTCCATTAATGTGAGAACCATACGTCCACAACCACAAGACCATATCTTCAGAACGTATTTTGAAAAATGTCGTAAAATCTCTTTGGATTTATTACAGTTAAACTTGAACTTGTATTCACTAAGAAGACTTGAACTTGTTATACATGCATTCATCTTATTATTCTCCAGTTCGTCGAGAACCTTACAAGTCCACAATACGATCGTTATACGTCTTTTTACTTTTAAGGAAGTTTAAATGTCTTTAGGTGAAAAATGATGACGAAATCTATATAAGACCTTAGAGAAATCTAAAAAAATATATCAAGGAAACTACTACGGGAGAAAACCTATTATTCAACCAAACTAAAAACAGTGGAAAGATACTATAACTACAAAGATTCAACGACCTATTAGTGTCCAATGGAAGTTGGCAAAATTCTTTGGGCAATATATATGTCTGTCAATCCTCCTCATTTGATCTAGATTTTGGGTGTGAGTTTGGCCCACACTAATATGGTACCAAAACCAAGGTCGATTATGGGCTATCACATGTGGATGTCTAGTCTCATAAAATTCTCGCTTGAGATGTACAATCCTGAGTGTGAGGGCCGAGGAGGTGTATTAAAGTCTCATATTGGAAGTTAGCAAATTCCTTGATCAATATATAAGTATGTGACAATCTTCCTTCTTTGAGCTAGCTTTTGGGTGTGAGTTAGGCTCACACTAATACGACCTAAAATAGAAGGATAAGTAAAAACAATCCTAAACCAAACAACATCACTTAACATGTACCTCTCCAAGATAAAAAAAGTGCAAACCCGTGACCCTAAACGATCAAATAGACCCCTAAAAAACTCGAATACTCAACAAAGAATCGGCCATCTAGGGAGGCATAACCAGCAAGATAATTATGGCTGGAAAACGAGACTAGATTCATTCGCGGTCAAACCGCGCTATCGATCGAAGAAGATCCGGCGAGTCCAATCTTGCCTCCACCTAGTCTCAAACCAATGAACCACCGTCTTCCAAATGACCTAAAACAGCCTAATCACACAAAAAATAATCCGTAGAACCGACAACCAAATCACCACGATCGCATTACCATTCGGGTTTGGCAGACGCCTCAAGTTTAATCCTCGATAGAAATT
>NW_003302362.1:4679-11253 GCF_000004255.2 Arabidopsis lyrata subsp. lyrata | reverse complement strand
GAGAAACATATTTTTATTTGTCCAGGTCAGCAACATCATGGATACACTAAACTTATTTTGGGTTATGAAATGCTTGAGTATTGTCTATATCTGTGTTAAAAGAATAGTGGTGAGGTTTATGGAGGCAATAATTTTATATTTTTTGTTTTGTTTTAAGTTTTGGTTTTGGGTTTCGGGATTTAGATGCAGTTCTCTGGTGGTCAACAAGATTGATGCAGTATCTCATTAGGATTTAGTCCAAAACATGCCTATTGTTTAAACCTTCTTGGACCACTCCGGTTCTGTGCCCTGAAAATTTTTTGGATTGTGATTAATCACTCTAAACTAAAACTGAAAGTCCGAAAATTCAACAAAGAAACAAAAATTCTCATGCAATAGTGTAAAAATCAATTTTTGTTTGAATGTTCTGTGTTCATCAAACTTGAAAGAAAGCAACAGCCAAGGGGAAGGGCCATCATAATGTATTCAAAAATATTGAATGAATTCTGCCTAATAAGCCGGATATCTTGGGTCTTTGAATAGAAAGAAAACTACGTATTTTCTTTATCTATATGATTTCCACTGGGGACACATAAAAGCTAAACCCACCATCGGGGATTATTACGATTCTTTTTCTTCCTTTATGGGATTTCCTTTTTTTTGTATCCAATGAATTGTAAACGTTAGAGCATCCCCAATGGTAGGGATCCTTAAAACATCCTTAAGAATTTTTTAATTGTAAATTTTGACAAATATAAAGTTAAGGATTTTCGTAGGGACTCTTAAAAATATTTATGTCCAATGGTAAGGACCTTAAGAAAAACACAAATTTGGTGTATGGTATTTGAGTTTTGATTGCTTGAAAAGAAAGAAAGAGAAGATAAAGTATACAAGTTTTTGATACATTCTTGATAAACACATTTTGGATAACAAAGATTCATGACAATAATATGACAAAGTATACAAGATTCATTTGAAAACACATCAAAAAAAAAAACTATACAAGAAAGAACATCATCTTCTTCTTGAAGATACTCAGCCTACACTTAGACACACGAACATGGCTAGGACTCTGTCTTGCAGTTCTTGAGGCACTGGTCTTCCTCTTCGTTGTTGTGGTGATGTGCTTGATGTGTGAACCAACGTTTTCCATCTGTTCTGCAAGAAATTACAAAGTTATTGGAGCCATGGGAGACGAATTGCTTCTCACCACACCAAAAGCATTGTACCGTTAGGACCACCCCATCTAGGAGGAAGTTCACAGTTTCTTGTAACAAGAAAAGGTTCTCCATCACCACCACTAGCCACACCATTCTCGTTTCATTATTCCTTTTATCTTTATCCATCTGAAATAACACAAACATACAACCATTTAAGAACTGACCAGAGATCTTAATCACAAACCATGTCTTTAACGAGTAAAAGCATATAGCATACGAGAAACATAGATACAAAGTGCAGAAAGAACAAGAATCACAAGCGACACAACAATGATGATATGTGATGATACAAACTGTGATGATACTAAAGCAAAACATTAAAGCAAACAAAATCAGAAATCATATTTCTCTTAGTAGTTAGGCACAACACAGAGAGTAAGTGGTGATATTGAACTAAACTAGCATAGCATAACATATAGGCCACTGAGAATCAAAACCTAATATACCCATTTACGGAGATACAATGCATAGACGAAAGATGTTAAGCAATTGTATTAGCAGTTCCTAGATCTAAAGCCAATTTTGAAGAAGCTTGATATTTGAGAATCTCTAAAGACCCATAAATACAAACAAGTCAGTTTATTGTCGACCTGCGAATCGAATTCTGGCTATGATGAGTCAAGCTAACCGGATTCGATGGCTCGAGGGGGACGACGACGGATCCACACAAAACTCTTCGGCTTTTCTGCTCCGATTTGATGGTCATGACGCCGGACGATGAAGATCGAGAAGTTTGCATCGTCTTTCGCCGTCGGAGTTTACAAGAAAGGAGAGAGAGAGAAATGAAATCGGGGAAGAAATTTTTTTTTTTTTCTCTGTTTACCAACCAATTAAATCGTGCCACATATGCGTTTCTTACAATTAGAAAAAAACCTAAACTAAGGAACGAACCTTAACTGTTCTCACATTTTTGATTTATTTTTGGCCCATTTTCATAAGGACTCAGTCCTAAAATCTCTGAAGAACTGCCCATTGGGCTTGCTCTTACTTCTTGGGAAAAAAAAAAAAACAAAAAAAAACAAAAAAAACGTTACTTCCTGGGGATAAAAAAGTTACAAAGCATCAAATTCTTTCTTTTCTTGGCTTTTCTGTGAAAGTTGGGTGAGGAATAACACCAAAGAGTGGTTTAGGACGAATCCATATTCTATCCTCTCTATTAAATATTCCAATTTTCCAACTTTCTCGATCTATTGACTTGTAATTATTACGAATCACGAAATTCTAACTCCCAAGCAATCCAACCAACAAAATACATGTGATTTTTATCATTACTTACATGCCTTTTCTTGCCATGTCTAGAACATTTTTAGTATTAAAACTATTCCGTAATTTTTTCTAACACGACAAGAGGAATCACATCATCACGTTACATACATATAACAAAAATCACATCAATGGAAAAAACTCGTGACTCTCTACTCTAATTAAGTCTTTTTCCACAGAGAGTGGGAATAAGATTGATTTGCCTTGTGGATTATAAGTGATGTGAAGGACACGACATGACAGCCTTTCTATGTATTATAATAATGTACTTACATTTATACAAAGAACAAGACGAAAAGCTACACACTGTTACTTGTTGACCAAGGCGTTCACAGCTGAATAAAGCCACCAACGTTGATTTTTATTGATTGATTTGATTCTCTAGAAACAATCAAACGGAAAAAAACCTATCCACACAGATTTCTACTTACATCTCATATACGAAAACCATAAAATCATTCAGATCCTAAAGATACGAATCATTTACAAAAATTCTTAAAGCCAAAGAAAGTAAGTTAGAACAGGATTTTAGATAATTTACATTGCGGAATCCAAGGCTTCTCTCAGGCTGTATGAGTGAGATTCATAGCTTTTCTCAGTCTGTCCAAGATCCCATTTGCTTTCCTCTGTGCCCTTGAAGTTCCTTCACGCGAAAGCTTTGTTATCGTTCCATGAGCATTCTCCTCTTCTTTGATCTCCTTCCACTTTGTCCTGTCGCTGAAACATATAGTATGCAGTATCACTATCGCATTCTCTTTGTTTCGCTTGCACTCGCTCTCTCGAGTTATCTTCAGCAACCAAGAAACCCCACCGAGCTCACCCAATTCCTCCACAGCCTTCCAGTGAGTAACAAGCATTGCTAATATAGCTAAAAGCTCATCGACGTACAACCCATTTGAGATTTTCTTACCTAAAACCCTAACAGCTCCGTCTCTCACAGCTCTACTCCTGTTTTCATGAGCTATACAAAGAGTGAAGATCGCTGCAGCTACGTCTTTGATAGCTAACGGATTCCCTTCTTCTAGGAGATCAATAAGCGGTTTCAGGATTCCGGACTTCCCTATAAGTACTTTGTTCGAATCGAGTGCCGACAGAGTAAAGATCGCCGCAGCTGCATTGCTTCTCGTGGCTACCGTTCCACGCCTCAATGCATCGATAAGTAGAGGAATCACACAAGGATTTTCGCAGACGAGCTTCTTGTTGCTGTCATCATGTATGGATATGTTCAACAATGTTGTGACCACATCCTCTTGAAGCTTCTCATCTGGGTTTGACCCGTGTAACAAGGGATTAACCAACCGGGTGATTTCATCCGGAGATTCACCAAAAAGAGCTCGGAACTCAGTGCCTTTCTTGGTCAGAAGTCTTAGCTCCTTGGCAGCTGAATTTTGATCGTGAAGGTTCGAAGAAGAGACTTTACAGAGCAAGGAATTGAAAATCTCACGATCTGATCTTGTGACAGCTTCCTCTTCATTTACAAGGTTGGGATGATATTGGTTCTTCGTCTCAAGCCCAATCTTCTTGCACCATTTTGAGATCATTTCACGGATTAAGAGATTAGGTGTTAAAGCCGTGTGAGGCAGAACTTGCTGAGTCTTGGGACATGTTCTGTTGCCTGAGCTCAACCATTTCTGGATAAATAACTTGTCGTATGTCTGCAAAACACACACACAAAATAGAAATTTCAATTCAATTCTACTTATATTCAACTTCTGGGGATTTCCAGGAACACATAATTTATCTTCTAAAAATCATTTTTTTAGAATATCAATATCTATCCTACCGACAAAACAAGAACTTTAATGAAATCTGAGTCGGATTGTCTCAGTCGGGTCGAGAAAACAGATGAAAAAGTTTTCAAGCCAATCAAAATTCCCCCAAAAATCCAAAATTTTCAGTCACCAAAATAAAAACAGAAAATTCAAAACCCTAGAAGAACAATCAAATCGGAATGTGACGTTCACAAACCTGACCAGAAGCCAAAACAACAGGATCCCTCATAAGCTCATTAGAGAGAGGACAACGAAACTCCTCAGGACAAGACACAGTCTCGAGCATCTCCAGTGAAGACGATTTCGCCATCTTCCTCATCGTCGCTTCTCTCAACGCAGACAAAGCCTCTTGTAACTGATCAATTGTCTGAACCCCAAAGTCATCTTCATCTTCGATCTTAATCAGCAGCTTCTTCATCTCACGCTTCAGTTCTTTGGCTTTCGCAATCGCCGTCGGATCCGAATCGAAAACACCGGTCTTCGCCATCGCCGTCGGATCCACCGCCGGTATTCACCCAACCCTTCTTCTCAGATTACGTATGTCGAAATTTTTGAATTGATTTTCTCACATTAATTATATTTTTTATTTATTTTGTTTCTGTGTTTGTGAAAGAGAGAGTAATAAATATTATATGAGGAAGAGAGAAGAAGAAGGGCACAAGTGTCGTTGTACTCTAGTGCTTCACTATAATAGAATTGTGGCCTGCACCGAATTCGCCACGTCATCTTATTCATTCATTATTTAGTTATTTACTAAATTAATTCACGAAATTAAGAATTTAAAAGGTTTTAATAATGCAGCACGTATGACCTACCTCGCGACTAAGGTGTCAAAATACAGCCGACACGATTTGTCTCGTACACTCTTACACGTTTACTTATTTCTTGGGTATAAATCCATACACGTTATTGGTAATTTTGTTAGTTATAACATATAGTATTCCCTCCGTTTCGTTTTAGTTGTCGTTTAAGGTTTTTTTACACAAATTAAGAAAAGCATTAAATTTTCTGTTTTATCCTTTATTAATATATTTTATAAAAAAATTTATTGGCCACAACATTAAAACAATAGGGATAATACTAGAATTTTTACCAAACATTTGCATTGAAAACCTAAAACGACAACTAAAACGAAACAAAATTTAAATACTAAAACGACAACTAAAACGAAACGGAGGGAGTAATTGATAACGCATAATAGTTTACCCTAGTGGTCTTCATCTTTCACTTATGTTTGGTCTTGCGAGTTCGAAACCGCTTTCATACATTGTTTTGTAAAATCGGACAAAACGAGATTCTCGAAGGTTTGTGAATAACAGAATATTAATATTTTGACAAAACGTTTACAAGGATCAAAAACTCAAATCTTAAGGCACGGAACCCTTAACTAATCTTTGATCTACTAAATAACTAGTACTCCCTCCGTTTTAAAATATAAGACGTTTTAGCAAAAGCACGCCGATTAAGATGATCTTTTTTTTTAAAGTTCAGCAAATCATAAAAGAGACTGCATAATAAAAATAATCATAAAATATTAAAGTAATATATAATTTGCATAAAAACTTGAAAACGACTTATATTATAAAACAAAAAAAATTCTCCAAAACGCCCTATATTTTGAAACAAAGGGAGTACTGTACTACTGTTTATTGCGAGTATTCGAATTTTGGTTCCTCGCTTGTGATGACTAAATTATTCAACTATTAGACCATAACAACTTTAATTTAAATCGCTATTGTGCAGTACATTTTTGCATTGTTTATACTTTATATCATCGATCATTGCTTGAATCGTTTTTTTTTTTTTTGGTCAATTGATAAATCTATTAGCGTCATTGTTTGAATTGTTGACCCAAAACAAAAACAGACTTAGGAAATTTATAATAATTTCAACAATGTTAATGTCGTAGACTCGTAGTTGTAATTAAAAAACAAATCACCTTTAACGAAAAATGCAACATTAATGTGATACATAACATAGTGGTAAACCAAAAAATCGGAAGTACGGTAATGGTGGCGAAAATTAGATGGGGAGAGGAGTGAGTGTACAGAAAGTGGGACCCGCACAGTTATTCCAACATGGCAACATGGGAACAGCTGTCTTTCCGCGTGGATTCTTTTGTACTCCTCCTCATTTACTCTCTTTCTCTCTCTCTCTATTTCTTCTTTGACGATTTTACCCCTGCCGTTTTTCACACTACTTTTCTTCTTTTTTTTATTTTTTGTTCTAAAATCAATCTAAAAAATATACTGTATAAAAAAACAGAAAAGAAACCAAGTTTTATACTTAGCTTTCTAGGCGTGATTGGATGAAATAAGAGAGTTGACCAAATCTATAGCA
>NW_003302362.1:0-4579 GCF_000004255.2 Arabidopsis lyrata subsp. lyrata | reverse complement strand
AACAAGATGACACATCACTCCATGTCTGAAACAATTTTTAAACGTGAAAACGACTTTTTCCATCAAAAATTTAATTCCAGCAAATGTTTTAAGGGTGATTTGCAAAAATGACGCTTTTGGAAGATGAATTTAAATATATAGCACTATAATTGGGGAAATTAAGCAAGTAATAGATGAGGGTGGAAAAATATCGTCAAACTCCTTCTTAGACGAATCAGGAAGTGCACACGCGCGTGGAAAGTGAATAATGTGGCTCTTGTTTTAAACAACAGTTTCAATACTATCTCTCGTTATAGATAAAATAGTACAGAAAATAGTATGTAATCTGTTTCATCTAAACTCCACCGAAATTGCAGACTAACACGAGCACAAGGTATTAATACCCACATCGAAAACAAATCAACAGCTCATAAGAAATCGTTGGAAGTTGGGAGAATTGCATCGATGGAGAATACGTGATACTTAAAGGAACAAATCGATTATTGTCGTTGGCCATGAGTTCGATGACCATCTTAAACCCTTGATCGCTTCTAGATCTAAGAAATCCATAACTAAATCTTCAATTTACTGGTTTCGAGTTCTCTATTTCATTTCCATAGATCTAAAAAATTAAAAATTCTCAGATTAACTTTGGTGGGAAAGTGAAGATTAATCAGACAGAATTTGGCGAAAGGATTTCACCGGAATTTGCTAGCATTCTCCGCCGACGAAGAATAAAAATAGTCGGAGTTAGGGACTAAAATGTTGTTGCGTTGATGGTTGGGTTATTATATAATAGAGTGAGTCAGGTTTCAGTGATCTATTCTAATCCATAGTTAACTGTGATCCTTTGATAGTTTTGTTTTTTTTGAGTTGGTGATGTATGTAAGCTTCGTAGGAGAGGATAGAGAGAGATAAACCAAAACAAAGAAGAGAGATGAAAGGAGCACAGTTCACAAAAGGGAAAAAGAAGAACAAGAGCGTGCACTTCACACATAGGGTAAACATGTCTTTTATTACAGAAAATATAGAGAATATCTCTTTTCTTTTTTTGAAGTGTTAGTTTTTTAATTAATAATTTTCTTTTGGTTATAGAGTCAAATTTCTCATGTTTTAATTAGACCAAGTAATATATATTGGCCACGGAATTTGTCAACTTTAGCTATTTGTTAGAACTTAGAACTTCAAACTAATTAACTACTAGTATACTATTACATTTATTGATATCGCTTTAAATATTTTGTTTTTTTAATACTATAATACTCGGTTTATTTAACCACCATCCATAAGAGTAGGTGATTGATGTTCATATACAATGATACAAGGAGTTGGGGTTAGAATAGTTGTCATCTCAATTCTCAAAATTGAAGTTGTTCTACTAACAAACTGATAGAACAACTATTATTGAATTGAAATAGACACGTGTATGAAAAATATCTATTACTGTATTTCTGAGAAGTGGTCCCCACTCGTCTGCAAACACAGAAGAGAATCATACAAGTGCCAAGTTGGACTTCTGATAAAAATCAGCTTACGTCGGACCACCTTTAACCCACGTGTCCCTTTCTAATGCCCTCATTATCTTCGAACTGTCGTTTTTTTTTCCCTGCTTGCGAGACATCTCTGCTTTCTCAAATTATTATCCTTGCTTCTGTTTTTTTTTTTTGGTTAGTTTTTATTGTGTGATAACAACACTCTTATATTGAATTTTTTTTTTCCCGTAGGAAGAGTAGAACATTCATTTCCAAACTTTTTGGTAACAACAATCTGAATCTTCGAAAGAAAAGAACATTGATGAATCATTTTGTTATTTTCTTCACAATGCACTAAGTTTTGCAGCATGCCTATAATGTTAATCTACATATGAAATTTTACACAATGAAAATACAAGAAATTATGAGTTCTATTTGGCATGTAAGGTGTGGTGTACGTTAACATTAAAAAGAAATTTCAGATTGTCAAAATATAATAACAAAACAGATATGGACAGTACAAACTGGACATATATCTACGCTTGGGATATTTTTAGTGTTTTTTTATGGCGAAATATCCCTGGTGTTATATATATGTGTATGATTCTCAAACTTCTCTACTTCCTCGCTATTGTTTTGTCGGCGGAATGTTGATATATTTTCTTATATAAAATGGAATGTTGATATCCCAATAGCTCAAAATGATTGAAGATTCAAGTGGAAATTGTTGAATGTACGTCGACATTGATGGGTGTAGATACAGTCTAGCTTGTAAGCTATTTTTTGGTGTAGAGTAATTTGTCAGTCCATATATACTTAAGAATCGAAAATATTTTAGATGAATATTTCTGAATATGATACCATAACCATTCTTTGTTCGTAATTTTTCAGTTTTATTTCTTACATTAGAAAATTTTAATTAAAAAAAACATACATATAGAGTACAGAAGATCATTAATGGGGTTTGGACGTATTTGGAAGCCAATTAAAGTGTTGTAAGATAGAAGACAAGACCAATAATTGAAAGAAATCAAATAATTATCATATTGATGTTATCATGTTATGTGGAACATATGAAAGAGGCCCATTTGACTCGTATGTTTCGTTTGTCACACACAACCCATATGTTTTGTTTACTAACAAGTAACAACCTATATGTGTTCTAAATCTTATTACATAGTACGTTTACGATATTTTCCATATAAAACTAAAGTTTTTCATTAATTTAAATGTACAGAAGACACTTTATTTTATCATACTCCATATGACCCATATGGGTGGATAAACTATATTTTGCCTGGCTTGTGTAAGTGTCGAGTGCATGCAACTTATTTGACATTGAATATTCAGTAGAATTTTATATAACATCTTAAATGTATTATCAAATGCTAGCTCTGTAGCATAAGAACAATGTACTAGAGATAGAATGTGACGCAGTCGGAATCTCTAGGAATAGCAAGCGTCGAACTTGTAGGTTTGAAACTCTAGAAATCCACCAGATTAGAGAAAAGCTCTCTACTTTTATTAATTAGAATGATAAAACGTGTCTTGCAAATAACCTAGGATCTCTCTTTATATAGAGAAGAAACCAAAACATAAAATAGAAAACTCTAAGCAAAATAAAAACGTGAAATAAGGAAATATCAAAAGAAAAGTAAAACTACTAAAACTAAGTCCCTCCTACGTCAGAATGTTTATGCTCCAAAATTTGTTTTAAAAAAACTGTACAAAATATACTAAGATTTATGCTTCTATCCATTAATGACAACAAAGATTCTCTTCGTTGAATCCTTTTATGAATGAAAATGCAATAGGCCAAACAAATGATTGGGGTTTAAAGTCAATAGACCTCACCAATTGAGGTGTTATATTATATCCAAAAGGTGAGATCCATTGAGTATGGGGGACTTTAAAGCCTTACATAGGATAAAAACTTGACCTTGAGGCCCATTTGGTTGTTGAAGCAAGCCTTAGTAAATGGGGATTCCATACTTTGGTTATTGAAAGCCACATGTCTCCTTCAAGGAAGCGAGAGAAAAAAGCCTCAACTCTAATCAGATCAGATCTCATCATCTATATATATCATCTCCTACCTTGTACCTTACTTAATAAGCATTGTGAAGTAGGAAAACATGGCTTTCAAGTTCAAATATACACACACAAGTTATCTAAATATCTAACTTTAAAATCGAAAATCTGGTAGAAATTAACCATTATTTGCTCATATAGGTAGATGGTCGTGATTGTTGTTGTATGCATAAAATAATTTGTTGAGAACGTGAACAATATATCAAGTCTGAACATTTTTTTTTTAATATCTGGAAGTTCAAGCCCGAAGACCTTACATCTACCAGAGCCGGAACCCACACCAAGTTAAATTCATATCCTTCGGAGAAGAGATCCCTCCCAACGGGCGTCGAACTCAATACCTCCACCTGAGAGATTTACCACTGGGCCAACACAACGTTGATAAGTCTGAACATTTTTATATATACCAGGAATGCCTAAAACGCAATAAAACGAACTATATAACATCTTTTTAAAAAGATGTATCCTAATCTCCCAATTGATTTCGTTTATTAACCGATGCTCATATTTTTTAATTTTTTTTGTGGTCATAAAGCGGTATACGTCCACAACATCTGCTCAATCCATGGCCAAGTGCAGGCATGGGCACAGTTCGTTGAAGTCACTGGCCAATTTTTTTTTTTTTTTTTTGATAAACTCTATCGGATGATCTGGTCAGCTTCAGTAGAATCGCACCGAAGTATTTTGGAGTGGATTTCTCCCAGAAAGGCCACCACAATGTCTGTCTCGAGTTTAAAATGTTTTCCGACTAATGCCACGAGATAGTCATACTAGCCAACCTTAAGAGTAATTAGTACTATAAATTAAGATCCTATTTTATTTTATTTTCCCTTTGAAGACAACAAATCTATCCTAATCGGCATTGCCTGGCCTTGTATAAGTAAGTGTTGAGTGCATCTGTGCATGCAACTTATTTTACACAGAATATTTAATAGAAATGTATAGTATATCCATCACTCTTTCGTTTGTTTCCTAAGAGAATCATTATAAGTAGAATAATACTCCCAAATTATTAATAAACGAAAAAAAAAAAGAGGCCC
>NW_003302363.1:0-11173 GCF_000004255.2 Arabidopsis lyrata subsp. lyrata | reverse complement strand
AAATATGGAAATGTATAAGACTTCTATGAATTTGTCTGATTTCTAACAATGTGAACATGGTATATGAATAATGGGATCATTGACCACTTGCCTTTAATGTCTTACAAAAGCGAGAAATACTTAATTAAAGAAATCTCATTTATGATTGGTTATCATTGGATTAAAGAATGGACTTTCCTGTGTACAATCGATTTTATATTTTATTTATATTACATGTTGCCATGTTTAACTAGAATTTCCCGATGTTCAAGAAAGCGTTAGGCGTTAAGCGGATAGTAACCCAACGTCTATCGCTTAGAACACTTAAACGGAGCTTAGAAAAATTTAGGCGCTTTAGGCATTTACAACATAGAACATTATAAATATTATATTATAGTTAAAAATTATATGAAAATATTTATTTTTTAAAATATATATATATATATAAATCTTGAACAAAAATTAGACAAAATCTTTATTTAATTCATATCAAACATCGTATGAATGTCTATAACCATGTATATGAAGGTAAAATTTATAAAATTTAAAATTATGTAGTCGAAAATGCGAAAAAACATTAAAGCGGAACCTATATGATTTTAGGCCGTCGAGACGGTTCTCTAGGCGTCGTCTGAGCACCTAGCACTTAAGTGGGATCTAGGCGACCGCCTATACTGCTTTTTAGAACACTAGAATTTTATATCCTTAATTAGTTAAGCAAAACGAAATTTTTTTCTTTCTAAAAATAAACCAAAGATCTAATCTATCTCTTTGACTTGGCCAAACATTTGTCTTTCACATATATGGTGTTCGCTTATTTATCATATATATATATATATATATATATATATATATATATATATCTATTTTTAGTGTATTGACTATATATATATGAGTAACAAAAAAAAAGTATAAGATTATTACCAGAGTAAGAAAAACAAGAAGTTCTTGCAATTAACACAAACAACAACCATTTATTAATTTTTGGAATAATGAAATCTACTACTGCGCTTAGAGCATGCACATAGTTGATACTCTATGAGTATCATTAACAATTTTTTAGTATTAATTTTAATGTTTGTTTATTATTTGAGATTTTTTATGATACTGGTGATAAATCTGTTTACAGTGGTGAGACCGATATCGGTATCATTAATATATAAAAAAAAATTATTTGCAAAATCGATTATGTATTGGATTATGAATTTTGCAAAATTATTTATATCATTCATATTAAAAAATTATTTGCAAAATTATTTATATCATTAATATAAAAAAAAATTATTTGAACATGTTTTACAACTCAAAACACCTAGGTGTATTGGATTATGTATTTTGGAAGAGTTTAATATTTTTTTGAAAGCACCTGTTATTGAATTAATGATTTTGAAAAACATTCACAAATCTCATGTTATTGAACATGGAATTCACTTAAAAAGATTCAAAGTCATCTAAAATCACTTGTTATTCAATCTATGATATATAAAACTCTTACAAAATCTGGTGTTATTCAAAATTTCAGTATTATTTTTAGAAAACCTTTTGACAAGGATTTGAGGAGACTTCTGATACAATTTTAGTTAAATATATGGGCAAGTGCATTTGGCACAAGTACACGAAGGTGAATCTTCAACCTTGTTAAGTTCATCCCAAAGTGTAGTAAGACGTGTGTAATACGCATTAAGATCTAAAGAATTCTGATACAAATGATCCAATTTTTCTTCAACATTGTAGATCTTAGAAAACCTAATTCTCCCCTGTAAGTTCAACCCTAACTCCACTGAGTCTAAGTTCGAGTTCATAGCAGCAGCCATAGTATCTGATTCCGATGCCATTACGAACACAAGACAATTAGATAATGAGGATTAATCGGCCATAACCACACCGAACCAACCAGATCTGTCGCCGACGAAACACGGACTGAGAAACACGAATGATGAGTTGATCGGAGAAATCAACCAATTGGAGATGTAAACTAGATGAAATCGATATGAGAATCAGAAAAAAAACAAAGGGATCGAGAATCAATCGGAAGAAAAACTCGAAAATCATACGAAATTGTTTAGCCGCCGAAGAAGATGAATGAACAAGAAGAAGGCGAGAGAGAGGAAAAAGCTTGGTACCATTTTCTGTTTTTTTTTTTCTTTCCTCTAAGCCAAAACGTGTTTTCTCTGACAAGTAGTATGCTGCCACGTCACCGATACCCAGTATCAGAGATATCACTGCACTGATACGTATCAGATCCAAATAGAGGCTCTGATCTATTAAAAAATAATTATTTGGGCTATGATACTCTAAAAAATTCACCTATGTACATGGTCTTATAGTCTTATGTGTTTCTATGTTTCTCGTCATGAATCATGTCAAAGGTAATTTATAATTCTTTTTTTTCAAATTTGATTCATTATTATCGAAAAAGCTAAAAACTTTGTATCATCAAATCGTTTAGCTAAAATCTTTATCTACAATTAAACTTCTTCTTTTTTTTTATGGTTGCTTGCAAATAATAGAGGTGAAAACACAAGATGTGGTTTCTATATGTAAATTTTTCAATCAATACGCTGGAACTTGTGGCGCTAATGGAAACCAATTGTGCCAAGGACAAATGGCTACGCGTGAGATAAGAAGGTATGCTCGTTGCGACTGTAATAACATCAGGTGGCGTAAGAAGGACTACCATGAGTGTAGATGTTACTCTAGGCTTCCTTGCAACGAATAGCTCCGAAAACCAAAATATATCATTGACAATAAATAAGATACAAGGGACGAAACTTTTTGATAATGATATGACAATCTTTTTCGTTTTGTTATTTTCAAGTTAAATTATTTTTATTCTAGTCAAAGTAAATAAATTTGAGTTAATATTCAAAATAAAAAATTGTTTATGACTAATTGTTTTATCCGAGCGTTACAGTAGTGAATACGTCCGTGAATTAGTTTGTGTAGACCGTGTAGTCACGTGAAAAGTTTGGTATTTAAAGATCGACCAATTTGAAGATTTTAGACCGTTGTATGATGTAAATAATTTGAACATTTAAGCAACATCTGATCTTATACATGTAGTCAATGCATATTTCGATTTCTGGCTATCAAGTTTGGACCAAAATTTTACAACATTGTTCTTGTTACTAGTAAATTTTCCATATCCGTTTGATAAATTTCGACCATATATATTTCTTGAGGTTTCAATATATGGGCATTTGTCTGCGTGAAAGCTTTTCCAAGTATTTTTATTTTTATTTTATCGATAAGGATATATTCTATAACCCCATTTGTTCCTCTTTAAAGTTTGGGTCTTTAATCTTTATTCCACCACAAATAATACGAGTTATTAATCGACTAACTTGGGGATTAAGAAACAAACCCCTTTTTAAATATATAGATCTATATTTTTTTCAAAGAATGCATACTTTTGGTATCCAAAGGTATGAATATAAATAGATGATTATTTTCATAAAAATGTGATGGCAACAAAATTAATTTTGAACTTCGTAATAAAGAGAATTTTCCCATCACTTCGAAATTATTTTCTAATCAATATTTGAAAAAAAAAAAAAACAATGTTTAAAAGTATACTGGAAAGCGCCAGAAGTCATAATTTTTCTTTACAACACACAATTATTGAGTGCACTATTATAATATTTAAGTACTAATCCTCATTTTGGGTAAATAATGCATTGAATGGAATAGATTCTAAAGCTTTAAAAATAAGAAGCCAAAAGATGGTGCAATTATATCTTTATTATTAATTTACCCACCAGAAAAGTGTTCGAAAGACACTCACTCAATGATGAAACCTACATGATACTATGTTAATATTGTGATCTATCTACCCTTAAGCAGCCTAACACTCCTAAGTATCGAGGCTCATATAAATGCTATATATAATCAGAATGTTATTTGGCTAGATTATTGACACATTTCACTGATAACGGAGAGAGGTAACCAAAATGGGGCAGAGGTTGGGGTCACAAAAAATTTCTGTTAAAATCAGTGAAATGTAAATATCAATCTAGCCAAATAACAACACATTTTTGATTGCTCCCACGGATCTCTTTTTATATGTAAGCAATTAACCAGATTTGCATGCATACTTAATATAAGTTTTTTATCTGCATGCATACTTAATATAAGTTTTTTATCTGTAGGCATACTTAATATAAGTTTTTTAAAGAGTATGACATTGAATTGAACTCGTGACATTTTCACTTAATAGTCAAACAAAATTTATTTATTTTTTGAAATGGATGTTTTGGACCACAACACACCATAACCATTCCTTATTTAATAGCCAAACCATAACTCAACGTATAAATCCATTTATTGGTTTCAATAGGTGACATGGTATAAAATTAAGAGTAATTACACTACATACCCTAAGACTGAGAAGTATTTAAGTCAAAGGAGAAGTGGCAAACCTGTAAATAAATGATCATTTGAAAACATGACAAAAAGACTAAAATACCCTTAAAATCAAACACTTTATTCTTTCTTCCTTCCTTCTTCTTTTCTCTTTCCTTTTATTATTTATTTTTTTCTTTTTCTTTTTTCTTTACTTTATGAAAACCCCAAACAAATGATTCTTCTTAATTGTGAACCTGATTGCATCTAAAATTATGATATTTTGAATTCATTAAACTCGTCGCATTTTTCTGATTAAAATGTACTCCATAAACCTTAAAAAAATTTCGGCATAGAGACGTCGTATGTTTGGCTGTCGTTCGTTATTATTGAGCTTCTGTTACAGATGATTTGAGACACCGTCAACCGACGACGCTAAGAACAAATCTAGTGATGATTAAGCATCTTTGTCTCTCAATTCATTTATCGTCATAGTCTCACCTATGTCCCTTGTTCAAAAAATCGCTAGGCGTTAGTCGGGCGCTCGAGCCGGGCCTAGCGATTAATCGGTTAATTAGAGATTACACAGAAATTAATCGGGGATTAGTTTTAGGGCATTTATCTAAATGTGTGTATATATACAATTTATTTGTTTGGATATCATTGAAAGTCGGTTTGGTGTAGTGGTTACGCAGAGCCGTGCCTGTTTGATAAAAAAAGAAGCCACCGCCTACGCCACTAAATTTTACTTCAAATCTAGAGGAGCATATTTTTAGTCATATCATAACTCATCTTTACTTTATGTTTTTTACTTACACTTATTGATGCATGTTAACTTTATTTGTCTTGACAGTAAGTGCCCATCAGGTAGTCAAAGATTATTATTCTATGGTGTTTATTGTCCACGTACTTGTTGTTTTAACCATTTTTAGTCAGTTTTAACCATTTATTTATACATTTTTAGTCAGTTTTAACCATTTCTTTATACATTTTTAGACTCCGAATTTCAGTCACAACTAGTTTATATATGATTTAATTTGTGTTGTCAACAATTTATTTATAAATTATTCGGGTTAAGTTTTGTTACTTAAGTATTGAACTACATTTTGTGTGATATATAGTTGTTAGAAAATCAATTTTTATACATTGAATTATATATATTTTATTTTGCCTATGGCATCAAAAACACTTGGCACGGCTCTGTGGTTACGGCATATATTCTGTACTTATATTCCCGAGTTCGAGTCCCCATATCTCATTTTAATTCCCGTTTTGACTTATTCTTTAATGAAGGGTAAAATAGACATTAGACAATCATCTTCTTCACATAAGGTCGACGAGTTTCAAACCCTAATAATGGTGGCTGCTCGTTTTTTATATATTAAACATCATTTTTAACTTGTTTTTGTTCAATTTTTTGTACAAATATGATAGATCTGACATGTATAACAAAATCTTTAACCATAAACTACAAAAATTTTGATTTTTCCGATTAACTACCCGATTTAGACAAATCCCGGCGGCCACCGTCCGCCGACCGCTTAATCGCCGCTTAGGCGGCCACTTGTGTATGTCACACCTAATTAGATAATGTGAAAAAAACTTGTGTATATTGTCACATTATCTAAGTACAGTTGTTTTTTTTTTTGACGTCTAGATTTATTATTTATTGCAAATTATGAGAACTGTTACATAGACGATTCTACAACGGACAATTCCTTCCGACCCTTATTAGATCCACGACAGACGACACTTCCTTCTCCATGCTCTTGACGGACACCTTCAATGATCCACGACCTGACGACACTTCTCTCTCTGCGTAGAATCCTGGCGAACGGCTATAATTGTACTTCGTTGGAGATCTCCTGCACACTTGCCTCCTTTAATCTGCAAATTTATTAATAAATCGCAATATCTAGGACACGAACCCTAGACCTCTTGGTGTAGAAGCATTAATTAACCCTTGGTCAACCAATGGGCCAAGGGGGCTTCCACTATCTAAGTACAGTTGATATATAAGAGTTCCACACAAATCTACTCTAGGATTAATATAAACTAGATTATGTAACGCGCGGGATTTTAATTTTTTTTTTATCAATGCGAATCTTTGAGTATAAATCTAATCATTTAAATTTTAATATTTTTTACTTTATTCATGTGCATTATCTTTCCAATATAGTAAAAAAAATTTCACACTTTTCATTATAATTTTTTTCGTTATCTTCTATGATTCACTCGTTGTTTCCCGATATTTACTCTCTTTTCGCCTTATATTGACTCATATATAATATACTCAATTGTGAATTAGTTCTCAAGATATATCGTATATCATTTCTACTTCCTATCTTTGAATACTCAATCAAAAAAATTTATAAAATGTTTTGTCATAAGGTTTTTGTGACCATGTTTTGGTGGATGTAAAATTGTTTTGTATACAACAAATCTCATATATAAACTCATTCCGATTCACAAACATTGGATTTTAACGTCATATTTTTTCATTTATCTTGACTGTTTGAAAGATATAAAATTCTCTTTTCACATATATAATTTGACGTATATTATGATTCTAGATAGTATTCTTAGTGTTGATTTTTCAAAAATATGTAAATTATGAAATCATAAGTTATTCTAATTTTAAAATATGTTTATTTTTTTAAAAAAATCATTCTTATTTCTAATTAAAAAGCTCTTCAATATACCATTAATATTCTAATTTCTAATTAAATAGAATTCTCAAATATTATTATTACACATTTTTATTATTCGATTAGATTATTATTACACAGTTTTATTAAACTCTTCAATATACAATTACTAAAACATAGGTCTTTGTTTTATTTCAAATCACCTTAAGTTTTTTCATTCTGTGTTAATTTCCTAAACACTGATAAATATTTAATTTTTCTTCTTAGGTATTCATCTTTTATAGAAAAACCCTCCACGTTTTAATTAAGAAAACATTAATAATATAGAAAAATTTCTTAATTTAACTATTTATATTATATTATAATTGTAAACAATAATATGTACTCAATCCTTCTTATTTTTTTTAACCGGTATAAGGAATTGATACTTTAACCTTAACAAATATATTCTCAAATTTTAAATGTGTGTTTTTTAGAAATAAATTACTTTTTGATTAAGTAAGAACCTTTAAATTTGGTATTTATTAACTCCTATTTTCTTTATTCTACTAAATAATTGTAATTCAGTTTCTGTTTTCTTATCTCTAACTATTTAAAAGTAGTTACGCATTATATGTTAAGATATAATTATCTAATTTTATATTTCTTCAATCTCAATTCAAAAGTTTCATATTTAAATATGAGTAAGATATAATTATTCATTATATTGTATATTTGTTTTTACGTTTTTTCATATTTAATTTTTTTGTAATTTTTTTTAAATGGAAGGTAATATTATAAAGTATGTGAATTAATTTAGTTTTCATATTTTTTGTTTTAATAAATAAGGTATATGGAGTCTACCAAAATAATAAAATGTGATGACATGGATATTGATGTGGACATCTTAGATGGAGAAAAAACTCTCACATTATATATATATATTATTGAGAAATTGTTAAAAATACCTCTTTTTCAATACCCCTTTTCAAAAATGCCCTCTTTGAGAGTCCATTTTTAGGTTTGCCCTCTTTTAATTTTTTATTGACCATTTTACCCTTATTTGAAACAAAATTAGGTCCACAAAATACAAAATATTTTTTTGGTGGGAAAAATGATCCCACAATTTTTTGGCGGGAAACGTGATCCCGCAATTTTCCCGCCAAAATTTTTTTTTTCGGGAAAAGTGATTCCGCAATTTTTTTGGCGGGAAAAATTTACAAGGTATTTTAAAGGTTTTACAAATTATTTACAAGTGTTTTGTAAGGTTTTACATATTATTTACAAGTGTTTTGTAAGGTTTTACAATGTATTTTAAAAAGTTTTATAAGGTACTTATAAGGTTTTATAAGGTATTTATAACTTGTAAAACCTTATAAAAAACTTGTAAAACCTTATAACTTTTAAAATTTTATAAAATAGCTTGTAAAATCTTATAATATCTTATAAATACCTTATAAATACGTTGTAAAACCTTTTAAAATACATTGTAAAGCCTTATAAATACCCTGTAAAAAACTTTTAATATACCTTGTAAATTTTTCCCGCCAAAAATTTAACGCCAAAAAAATTGCGGAATCACTTATCTCGCAAAAAAAAATTTTGGCGGAAAAATTTTTTAAGGAAAAATTTTACAAGGTATTTTAAAGGTTTTACAAGTTTTTACGAAATCAAATTTGTAATTTTGATGTGTGCACATTCTCATGTTTTTCTTATATATTTGTGATATCTTTTATTAAAAGAAGGGTAATTTAGTCATTTTGTATATAAAAAAAGGTATATTTAAAAATGGATAGCCAAAGAAAGTATTTTTTAAAAGGTGTATTGAAAAAGGGGCATTTTGGTGAGTCTTCCTAGATTATTAGACTAAATATTCTAGTCTTCTTATTTTACCTTTTTTCAATTAAAAATTATATTTTTTGTTGTATATCTTCCATCGCTAGATCGCACTAGAGCAGATAAGATCTACATAGAACTTTGAATTGTGTACACAAATTAATTAGTAAGAAGATATAAACACAAAATAAAACCAAGATTTGTATTGACTTATGTCGAATAAAATCTGCAACCGTTGCCATGTTTTCAACTTCAAGTGTTTATGTACTGCTTCATGTCAGATTTTTCATATATAGTTTAGCTTTTAATCAAGTGTCTAAATCAATTAACATATATATCAAATGTTCTTTTCATTCGGGTTATAGTCCAGAATCAATTATAATATTATATGTACTAGTTATACTTTTAGTTCCTCTCCATGCAACAATATTTGATCTTAAAACCATAAAACAATATAATCAAAGATTTAGTAGTATATATTTATTGAAATTAAGGTTAGTTTTTTTTTTCATATTCTCATTAAATTAAATTCCTTCCTGTTCTGTTTTATATGAAAAAGTAGGTTACGAGACGAGACTACTTTTCCCTAGGATTACATCTCTGTAAGTTCCCCTCGAGTTATATTTAAAAATTTCTATAAACGATTATCTAAGAAATGGATTACAAATTTACAATTTACACACAAAAATTACAACTCTTTCGTTATATTCTCTCTACACAGATAATAAAACAATCGACCATTATCTTAAATAAGGCTAATATTATTTTTACTTGTATATAGTATACTAATTCTCTGACAAGTTTATCACTGGATTTTATTTTTCATCATGTGCACAAAAAAGAAGAGCAAATGCTAAGTTATAGTGAGTAATAATGAAATGAAAACTAGTAATGATAAATCTGGTTACAGATTTAATTCATTATTGTGAGCTCTAAAGATGCCCACTTGTAGTTAATTTTGTTTAAAGAGGAATAATTAGTGAATACTATAATGAGTATATTCCCTAACAGATGAAGGGTTTGTAATCTTGTAACGATGGATTAGTAACAGCAGCATCTCGTTTGTATATTAAAAATATTTTCGACAGATTAAGAAAGATTGTGCACTTGTCATCCACCCACAAGTCCACAACTCGATCTAATTTTTTTTTATTTAACATTTCTGGATCGTGTTTTTTGAGATTTGATCTATAGATTCCAACGAAGTAGAACCAAATTTTATAAAGTAGTAGAAATTACTGAGGTAATGCTGTTTATTTTTAGAGATTATTGTTGATTTTGCCATTTTTCATAGAAATCTTTTGAAATTGCCAATTTTACTAAAATCTTACGAATATGTCATTTTCTAACACTTAAAAATGTACGTATTTCAGATTTTTTTTAGCAAAAATACGTAGTTTATACAAAATATTAAACCCTAAGAACAACCACAACCGACTAAACCCAAACATAACGAATAAAACGCATATTAAATCATATTTCCGTAGCCTGAAAAAGGGCAAAATCCATAAACTATTCAAAAAAAAGCAAAATCCACTAATACCATCCCAAAAAATAGCAAATCCATAATTGATTCTTATTTTTATGTTAGTATATGATTACGTTAGTGTCCATCGCACGATTGACTGCAACATATTTCCCACAAAAATACTTTTTATAGTTTAAAACCTGCTTCTTTAATTTAAATCTCCGTCTCGCGTCGAAGAAGCTTCATGATAAGTTGATGATAACCATAAGCTTACAGCTTACTATATTTTATAGCTTACTATATTTAAAATAGAGTAGGATCTAATAACTTGCTATACAAGTCTCTCCAAGGCTCCAAGCCTATATTAATTAAAGTTATTTTCACGTTGGTAATAAAATGAGTTAATTCCCCTAGTAATTAGGACTCGATCGACGTACCTACATTCTAATACTATAAAACTAATAAAAAGGAAGATTTTCATATCCCAATAAAAACATTTTACGTTTGATCGAACCTGAACACAAAAATCGCTTCAAAACGCCCTATTTATGGATTAGAGTCTCGTGTTCTGGAAGGGTTGCGTTTTTTTTTTTTTTTTGGGTTCAAAAAAGGAAGAGTTGCATGCGTTTAGAAATTGAATCTTAGCATGTACAACGTACTATTCAATAAAAGAGGTGAGAATCAATAAACACGTGACATGAAACAGGTATGATCGAGATGTCACAAGTGCATTCATCTATTGTATTGCATGTACCTGAAAATAAACAAATGGACATGTAAAATTGTGATTTCTTAAAATTACTACGAAGCTTTCTTTTTCATTAAACCACAAAGTTTTATCCTTTTCGTATATCTTGTTATGTCCAAAAATCCGAAATGCTTTGATCCAAAAAAACAATAATTATAAACTCTTTAATCAATT
>NW_003302364.1:0-11173 GCF_000004255.2 Arabidopsis lyrata subsp. lyrata | reverse complement strand
CGTCTTTAGATGTAGCAACTCCGAGGGAAGTGGTTTAGGGTCTGCTAGTTCGACAGATGAGTGATGAAAAATGCGTGGAATCTGTGAGATTCCAGCGTCAACGAGTCCTTTCACACCAGTCTTGCTCTCATCGAAAGCTTTAAGCTCACTGGCACGATCAAATGAAGCAATCTTCTTCGTCTCCATCGTTTTTGTCTCTCATAAAGACAGATAGAGCAATCTGATACAATCATATATAACATAAGCACCCACCGACACTTTACCTAACCCACAAAACAAAAGGTATATATTACTCGTGTTTCTTGTGTTCCAAGATGGGACCATTGATAAGAGATAAAGTTGATAGAAAAAAAGGTATATATATCACAAGCATTTTATTATACAAATGATAAGATAGGTTACTTTGCATTTTACTATGATGTATACATGTGCATCTTTGAACATGTCATCTTGGGTAAGAAAGTCAAAACATTAATTTTCTTATGTATCTCAAAAACCAGTTAATGCAAGAGAGAAACAATGTAAAAAATTACAAATTTCAATCACAAGAACTATCAAATAATCATGTTACCTCAAATTATTCTAGAAAATATATTAAATAGGAACACTTGATTTCAAAACTGCATGATTTTTTTCTTATCTTTACAAATTGAAGTTGTAGCAATATTGCTTTTATGGCTTTAGAAATTTAGTAAGTTATATTCATTCAGGTTAAAACAAATAGCAATCACATATGACACATCTGTCTAGAACGAATATTGATTTTCTAATTAACCAGGAGATAAACCTTTTTAAAACTTCGAAGAATCCTTTTAAGTGACTCTACATGATAGAAAAAACAACGGCCTGTGACAGTTCTAGCCCAGTGGCTTTGACAGAGATATATTAAAGAAGAAGTTATTACAGCGAGGAAATCAAAGTCCCAAGCACCTTTATTAGACAAGTGATATTCTCAGATCTTGAGATAGAGTAATCCAGAGGTACCATCGAATCCTTTGGATCTGTAGAACTTTGCATACTCCGTAATGGTGGTGTCTCTATATTTGGGAGGATTTTGAAGATGCAGCCTCTGAAGGAGTACCTGAACTAAGACAAGAAGTAACTCTAGAGAACAGAGCAACATGAACAAGATTAAGGAAATATGCAGAATCTTGTTTTGGCGGTTTGAAGTGAAGACTAGAAGCTTAGAGAAGATTCTAGAAGACTGAAGAGTTTCCTTTTACAAGAAGAAAAGGAAAACATGAAGACAAAGGACAATTTCCTATTCCATAAAGAAAAAGGAAATTGTCCATTCCAATTAGTTTTAGAATTGGAAATCGACCTGTTGTATGGTCTCAACCTATTTAGTATAAGTAGGAGTGCTAAGGCTTGCAGAAAGCTTAGCACAATCACTAGAGAGAATTCCTAGCTATTAAGTCTTAGTTTGAGAGAAATAGAGAACTAGAGGCTTAAAGAGAGCTAAGGGTTTTAAGGAGAGTTATTGTTCTTAATCGGTCTGTGATTAAAGAACAAGACTTAGTGAGAATAGAAAATAGTGTTAAAGGAGAAACCTTGTAAACATATTTTCTATTAATCGAAAGAGTTTTTGAGAAATTCAGAGTTACATCGTGAACTAATTCAAAACTTAGTAGCTCTTGCATTTACAATTGGTATCAGAGCGGTCGCTTGTGAAGATTACATACAGGTGAGGTCTTGTGGAAAAGATGGAGAGCTATCAAGAACTGCTTAAAAACGCAAAGGTTGTTCTAGACGATTGTAACTATGGTTTTTGGAAGTCAAAAATCAAATCTGTGATAAGAGGGATAGATGTGTTAGCTTGGAAAGCTGTCTTGGAAGAATGGAAAGAACCACAAATTAAGAATGAAGATGGAAGCTTCACAGCCAAACCCGAGTCAGACTGGACTGAAGATGAGAAGAAAAAGTCTAAATTCAATGCTAGAGCTCTCACAGCTATTCACTGCAGTGTTGGAAGGAAACAATTTGACTTAATTCAGGGCTGTGAAACTGCTAAGGAAGCTTGGGATATTCTGCAAATACACTATGAGGGAACGATTAAGGTTCAGACTTCAAGAAAAGATTTGATAGCTTCAAGATTCGAGAATCTGAAGATGGATGAGCAAGATTCAATCTCTGATTTTAGCTCTAAACTAAGTTCATTGGCGCAAGAAGCTTTAACGCTTGGGAAGAAGTATAAAGACAAGAAGTTGGTCAAGAAATTTCTAAGATGTCTACCTTCAAGATTTATGGCGTACAAAACAGCTCTAACAGTGTCAAATAATACTGATACTCTCAGTTTTGCTGAAGTTGTAGGGATGCTTCAGGCTCATGAGCTTGAATTAGGAGGAACTAAGAAACCAAAAGGGTTGGCGTTGACATCTTGTGAAAGCAAATCTCAAGCAGAAGAAGAAGATTCATTGAGTCTGTTAGTTCGAAGGTTTGATCGGTTGTTGAAAAGAGCAGAACAAGGACAAGGACAGAAGAAGTTTGGATCTTTCAAAAAGAATACTGACGATACCAAACCATCAAAGAAAGCTGACATGCAATGTCATGAATGTAAAGGGTATGGACACTTTATTCGTGAATGTCCAACAGTCAAGAAAAGAGAAACTAAATGCACAACATGCAAAGGAATGGGACATGCTCAAGATGACTGTATCAGTAGTCGAAAAGAAAAATCAATGATTGGTATTGAAGAAGAATCTGAGGAAGAGAGTGAGGAAGAAGATATCTTAAATTATGTAGCATTGATAGGCATTACTGAGTTTGTTGAAGGTGAAGAAGAAACTGACTCTGAATCAGATGAGGAACAACAAGTGAATTTTGTTGAAAGTTACAAAGAGGTGAGAGAAACTTTGATTAAACTTGGTACAGAAAATCAAGATTTGCTAAAAGAAAAGATACGTCTCGAATCACTTGTTGAACTATTACAGAATCAACTAGAAGATGAAAAGAAGATTAGCAAAGAAAGTTTGAGTTTGATGAAAGAAAAACTAAGCTTGTCTGCTAAAGCTGATAATTTGGAGAAAGAACTGATCGCTGAAAGGAAGATATCTGCAGGACTACAAACAGAACTTAATCAACAACATCGGAAGATTCACATGTTTGCTGGAACAAAACAACTAGATCAGATTCTAAGCTATGGAAGGACGGAAAAAACAAACAAAGGACTAGGGTACACTGGTCATGGAGAAACAAGCACAGGTCAAACCAAGTTTGTGTCTGGAGGAATATCTCATCATGCACAAGATGAATCAAGAAAAAGTGTTTTCAAAGGCATTGGATGCTATTTCTGTGGAAAGATTGGGCACATAAAGATTCATTGTTATAAGTACTGGGAGAAAGTGGGAAAACTCAGGTATCAAAGGAAGTTTACATGGAATGGATATAAACATCAAATCTGGGTAAAGAAAATTGATCTATATCCAACTCTAGTCAGAAGAACTGCAGAAAGAGATACAGGAAGTAGAGCAGGACTTGGTTTTAGATGCAACATGGCGTTAGTCACAGAGGAATGCGAGAAAAAGAGTCCTTGGTACTTTGATAGTGGGTGTTCACGCCATATGACAGGCACAAAAGATTACTTACAAGACATCAAGAAAATCAAAGGAGGTAAAGTGACTTTTGGTGATGGAGGTCATGGAGACATACAAGGTAAAGGAAAAACTAGTGATGTAGAGCTACCTCAGCTGATGAATGTCTATCTTGTTCGTGGACTAAAGGCTAATCTTATTAGTGTAAGTCAGTTGTGTGACGAAGGTCTAGAAGTTACTTTCACTAAAGAAGATTGTAAAGCATTTGATGAAACTGGTGACATTGTTCTAGGAGGTAAGAGAACAGGAAACAATTGTTACATGTGGGAAAACCGTACAACCAACTGTTTCTCTGCACGAGACAACCTTAATCTATGGCATCAACGTCTAGGTCACATGAATACAAGAAATCTGACTACTTTGGTTGACAAAGAAATTATCCGAGGAGTTCCTAAGCTTAAAGATGAAGATAAGATGATGTGTGGTCCATGTAATCAAGGGAAACAAGTCAAAGTGCAGCACAAGAAAGTTCCAGATGTTCAGACTAAGTCAGCACTTGATTTGGTTCATATGGATTTAATGGGGCCAATGCCAATTGAAAGCATAGCTGGGAAGAAGTATGTGTTTGTATTGGTAGACGATTTTTCTAGATATACATGGGTGAGATTCATTCGAGAGAAGTCAGACGCAGCAGATAGTTTCAGAATATGGGCTCTTCAGCTTATCAATGAGAGAGGAGGTATTAAAAGAATAAGAAGTGATCATGGTGGAGAATTTCAAAATGAATCCATGAAAGATTTTTGTGAAAAGCATGGAATTGCACATCAGTTTTCAGCTCCAAGAACACCTCAACAAAATGGGGTTGTAGAAAGGAAGAATAGAACTCTTCAAGAGATGGCTAGAGCAATGATGCATGGAAATCAGGTTCCACAGAGGTTTTGGGCAGAAGCAATAAACACATCATGCTATATCGTCAATAGGGTCTATGTGAGAAGAGATTCGATGAAGACTCCATATGAGTTATGGAAAGGAAAGACTCCGAATCTGAGCTACTTTCACGTGTTTGGATGCAGATGCTATATACTGAATGACAAAGACTACCTTGGAAAATTTGATTCCAGAAGTGATGAAGGCATGTTTCTGGGTTACTCAGAGACTAGTACAGCATTCAGAATCTACAACAAAAGAACGTGTGCTATTATGGAATCAGTTAATGTTGTATTTGATGATCATTATGTGTCAAAGGTTAGTGAAGAACTTGAAGAAAGTGACACAGAACTGGATGAGATAACCAATAAAGAGGTTAAAGAAAAAGTGGATGGTTCATCGATAGAACAAGAAGATAGTCACAAAGAAGCTCAGAAAATTCAGGTACACAAAAATCATTCATCATCAGACATCATTGGAGATCTCCAAGATCCGATGAAAACCAGAGGTGTAAAGCTTGATTTCAAAAAGATGACAAGTAATTTTGCAGAATGGGAAACTTTGCAGTTTCAATGCTTTGTTTCAACCGTTGAACCAAAAAATCATGTTGAAGCACTTGAAGATAATTTCTGGATCATTGCTATGCAGGAAGAGCTAGAACAGTTCAAAAGAAATGAAGTTTGGGAATTGGTTAAACGACCTGCGGATACAAATATTATAGGAACCAAATGGATTTTTAAGAACAAGAGTGATGAAAAAGGAGTAGTTGTCAGAAATAAAGCAAGATTGGTAGCACAAGGGTATAATCAAATCGAAGGTGTTGACTTTGAAGAAACGTTTGCACCTGTAGCAAGACTTGAATCAATCAGACTTTTCTTGGGAATGGCTTGTATTCTTAACTTCACGGTTCATCAAATGGATGTTAAAAGTGCTTTTCTAAATGGTATACTACAAGAAGAAGTATATGTTGAGCAACCTAAAGGATTTGAAGATATGATGAAACCTGAGTATGTTTTCAAGCTAAAGAAGGCTCTATATGGACTCAAACAAGCACCTAGAGCATGGTATGAAAGGCTGACTAACTTTCTGCTTGAGAAAGGCTACAACAGAGGAAGTGTTGATAAAACTTTGTTTATTCTTGAAGAAAACAAAGAGATCATGATGGTGCAGATTTATGTTGATGATATTATTTTCGGGAGTACTTCTCAGAAGTTGGTGGATCAGTTTATAGAAAACATGACAAAAGAGTTTGAAATGAGTTTGGTAGGTGAATTGAAGTATTTCTTGGGATTGCAGATAGTTCAATCGGATGAAGGAATCTACATCTCACAGAGTACTTATGCTAAGAAGATCTTGAAGAAGTTTCAAATGGATAAATGCAAAGAAGCTAAAACTCCTATGAGTACCTCATTGAAATTATCAAGAGATGAAAATGGAACAGATGTAGACGTCAAAACTTACAGAGGAATGATTGGAAGTCTCTTATATCTAACTGCTAGTAGGCCTGATTTATGTCTGAGTGTTGGAGTTTGTGCTAGATATCAAGCAAAGCCTAAACAGTCTCATCTTGAAGCTGTGAAGAGAATCCTGAAGTACGTCAAAGGAACTGCAGATCTTGGTATTTGGTATTCAAGAAACTCAAATCAAAATCTGGTTGGTTACTGTGATGCTGATTATGCAGGAAATGTGAATGACAGAAAGAGTACAAGTGGAGGATGTTTCTTTCTTGGAAACAATCTAATTGCGTGGTTGAGTAAGAAGCAAAACTCTGTGTCAATATCCACCGCAGAATCTGAGTATATTGCCATGGGAAGTTGTTGCACTCAGTTACTTTGGATGAAGCAAATGTTAGCAGATTATGGAATCGACGCTGGAGTTCTTCAAGTCTACTGTGATAATCAGAGTGCTATAGATATCTCTAAAAATCCGGTTCAACATTCAAGAACTAAACATATTGATGTGAGACATCACTTTATTCGAGAATTGGTTGAAGAAAAGAAGGTTCAGATTGATCATGTTGGGACAGAGATTCAGCTAGCAGATATTTTTACAAAGGCATTGGACTTCAACAGGTTCGTCACATTAAGAAATTCACTTGGAGTATGTGAACTATGATCTGACTCAGTCAAAGATCATGAGAGCTGATATGGTATGAAGATTCGGTTCAATTCAATATTTCAGGTTCGGTTTATCACATTAGAAGCTCCAAGAATGGTTTATGCCGGTTTGTTTTTGGCAAAAATCGAGTTTTTGAATTTTAAAAAAAAGAGGATATGCAATCATAACAAGATTTTCTCAAATCTTGGTGAAGAGATTCTCGGGGAACAAAACAAGAGAAACGAAAAATTTCCGAAAACCCTAAGATAAGAAGAAGCAAGAAAATCCTTGAAAAAAAAAACTCTCAAACCGCAACAATGGTGAAAGCCACTCGCAGAGGTCCAATCGGTGGAAGAAGAACAACGGCAGAAGATCGTTCTGATGGAGTTGAAGCTAATCCGCAACTGATTGACGAATCTATTGCAGCGCCTCTTTCTCTTGTTCCTTATGGTGATGAAGATGACTCATTTGCAACAGCTAATGAAGAAAATAAAAGCAACGAGTCTGAGGAAATCAGAAAACCTGAGGAAGAATCAAAGAAGCTTGATGGAGAAACTGAGGTACTTTCTGAACAAATCGATAGAGTCAAACCTACAGAGGATGTGTCAACAGACACTGTGCCAGAAGAAGAAGTTGAAAAATCTGAGGATCTCCGTGGTGAAATCAAGGAATCAAGTCGACGAGTGTCTCAAATCGATGAAGACATTATCGGATCTGACCAAATTTCGGCTGAGAAATCAAAATCAACTGAGGATACTGTGATTTTAGAAGAGGAAAATCGAGTTTTTCCACATGCAGATCCAGAATTGTCTGACAAAGAGGAAGAAAATGCTGAAAGAGTAGTAAGGGACAAAGCAATTCATACTTCTGATATTGAGATTGAACCAACCGAGTTGACTGTTGAAGAACAATTCCAGAAGAATCAAAAGGAGAAGGAAGCTCGTAAGAAAAGAGTATTCAAACAGCTAGGTCTAGCTCCTCCAAAGAAGAAACAGAAGATTGCTGAACCAAGTTCCAAGAAGAACAAATCCTTCAAGGCTTCTGCTTCAGAGAAAAATCAATCCAAGAAAAACTTTCGATCTAAGCTATTCTCATCTTCTCAAGCTCAAGCAAGGTATGATTTGTTTAAAAATAGAAACTTGATTGAGGAACGCCTGATTGATTTAGAAAAAGAGGATTCCTGGGGTTACTTAACCTTGATCAAGAATGCGAGATTGGAATCTACAGTAACAAATCTTGGAAGTTATGTGCGGGAAGTAGTGTCTGAATTTTATGCAAATCTTCCTTGTGAAAAGTCTGAAGAAAATGCTGAGAAGGTCAGTGTGTTTGTCAGAGGGCATGTCTATGAGTTTTCACCAAAGAAAATCAATAAATATCTTGGTTTTAAAGTTTTAACCAAAGAGGAACTTAAGGCAGATAGTGATGCTGATTCGATTGGAAAAGAACAACTTGCAGAACTGCTAAGTGAAGATGAGAAGACTGGTTGGGATGATTTAGTATTCAAGAATTTTTCTCCTCGAATTGGAGCTCTTCTACGAATCACTGCTCAGAATTGGATTCCTTCTTCTAATCCAGATTATGTTTCAGTTGAGAGAGCTCAGCTCATCTACAAGATCTTTCATGGAATCAGAATTGATATTGGTAAGATGATCTTTAATCAAGTGATGTCACTTGTTCAGAACAAGGATGAAAGATGGTTGGTGTTTCCCCGAATCATATATGGGATGCTCATAAGTCAAAAAGAAGTGACAATCTATTCTGGAGAAAAGTTTGTGACTCCTAAGTTCTACAAAAAGGATGTCAGAACTGGTCAAGCTTACACTGAAAGAATGAAGGGCAAAGCAAAAGCTAGCACTCAGCCAAATACTTCAAGAACAGCTCCTCAAAATGTATATCCTTCTTCACAGTTTAATCCAGAGTATCAAGGATATACTGTTGTGGACATTGGAAGCATCCGCCTGCCACACCCTGATGAGGATGATAGAGAGGGAATGTTTATGGCTTTGTTAGACACAGCTCAGGCTATTTCCAAGATGAATGGAGTGATTCAACAACTTGTTCTCAGTCATCCTTTGTCCAAAAGACTGTAGGAAGTTTGGTTTTTAACCTTGAGCTCTCAAGCAGGGGGAGAAAGGAGTATGGCTGTGATTCTGGGGAAGTTCATGTGTTGTGGGGGAGTAGTTATTTGTTCTTTTTGTTTGAACTCCAGACTTTGTTACTTGTTTTCAGACTTTGTCATTTCAGGGGGAGTTAGTCTTTGTTGGACGAAATTGCTAAAATTTTTAATAACTTCGATTGGTTAAAGTCTGTGATTGCTTGTGATGAAAAATGTCTACAAAAGTAAGAAGATTTCAAATACAGGTGCTTGAGAGACACAAGATTAAAAAGGGGGAGATTGAAGATGCAGCCTCTGAAGGAGTACCTGAACTAAGACAAGAAGTAACTCTAGAGAACAGAGCAACATGAACAAGATTAAGGAAATATGCAGAATCTTGTTTTGGCGGTTTGAAGTGAAGACTAGAAGCTTAGAGAAGATTCTAGAAGACTGAAGAGTTTCCTTTTACAAGAAGAAAAGGAAAACATGAAGACAAAGGACAATTTCCTATTCCATAAAGAAAAAGGAAATTGTCCATTCCAATTAGTTTTAGAATTGGAAATCGACCTGTTGTATGGTCTCAACCTATTTAGTATAAGTAGGAGTGCTAAGGCTTGCAGAAAGCTTAGCACAATCACTAGAGAGAATTCCTAGCTATTAAGTCTTAGTTTGAGAGAAATAGAGAACTAGAGGCTTAAAGAGAGCTAAGGGTTTTAAGGAGAGTTATTGTTCTTAATCGGTCTGTGATTAAAGAACAAGACTTAGTGAGAATAGAAAATAGTGTTAAAGGAGAAACCTTGTAAACATATTTTCTATTAATCGAAAGAGTTTTTGAGAAATTCAGAGTTACATCGTGAACTAATTCAAAACTTAGTAGCTCTTGCATTTACAGATTTTGTTCTGACAAAATATCTTTGATGGGTCCATAAACTCGAGGATTCGCCATCAAATACGAACTGAAGAAACAAGCCACTGAAATTCTTGGTCCAGCTACATTCGCCAAAACCCTATGCTCCACACTTTTGAACTTGTCGTTTGTTATATGCCCCATTATAATTAATCAAACTTAGTCCATAGATTAACTCCACTGATAAATAAACCAAAAGGGTTAATTAGTTAGTTAACCTGAAGAAGATCTCCAACGTTAACAACAAGAGCTCCGGGAACAGGAGGAACATCAACCCAATATTGGTCATGGAGAACTTGAAGCCCTCCGATATGGTCTTGAAGAAGAATAGTGAGAAAAGAGTTGTCGAAGTGTTTGGTCAAACCTAAAGTAAGGTCGGGTTGGGGACATGGCGGGTAATAATGGCCGAGCAACAGCAAGGAGTTGGTGCAATCCATGCAGTGCCGGTCCGAGCATTTGTGAGGCCCTACACGAAAAATAAAATGAGGCCCAATATATTTATAAGTTTTAGGGTTAAAAAATTTTTTTTGACCTATTTTTAGTAAATTATACAAAATAATGATATTTTGAATATTATTACATTCAAATTTAATTGTTTGGGCCCTATTTTATTTATTTTTTTCGAAAAGGCTTTAGTTTCTACCAAATATTTTCATTTTATAGGCTTAATTCTTTTTTTTTTTCTAAAATTGGGCCTTTTTTCCAAAAAAAAAAAAGAAAAACCTTAAAAAAAAAAAAAAAAAAGTGGTGCCCCAAGCGGTGGCTTGGGTGGCATGTCCTCCGGGCCGGCACTGAATCCATGTCCTTGAGGTGACTAGTGTTTAACCCTAGAGCTTCTGACAGAAGCTCAAAGAGCAATTTACCTAATTTCATCACTTCCTTTGAGTACTCAATCATCATCTCCCTGTCAAAATGTCCCACCAAAAACCTTAAGAGACACTAACGAATATTGGAGCGTTAATCTTTAATGAAATCCTAGCTCTTAGAGCATCTCCAACCCACCTCTATATTTGCCTCTAAACTCTATTTTAGAGGCAAATTTGCTCCAACCCACCTCTAAAATAGAGATCTCTATTTTTTTCTCTATATATAGAAGTCAGAATAGAGAATCTCTATTTTTTCCTCTATAAATAAAGTTAAACTTTTTAGAGGAAAAAATAGAGGAACGCATTGGAGTAAAAATAGAGAAAACTTATCTCTATTATAGAAATAGAGCTAAAAATAGGGAAATATATCGGAGATGGTCTTACGTATAATTATTTAGAAGAGTTATTATTGGATTTTATGTATTTCAACTGTTTTATAAACTTGGGAAAAAAAAATGTTTTATTGGAATAACTGTGCTATTTGTCTAACGATTAGTAAAATGCTATTAGACCATAATTTCTACGGACCGAGGAACATAACATGTTACATTAGAAAATATACTCAAACTCGTGATTTAACAAATTTGGAAATCTTACCCACAAGCGGCGGGTAAGTCCTCCGGTCTGGGAGGATCTGGTGCCGTATAACAACCGAGTGTATCTCTCCAATTCGCCGCCGGTGAGCTAAACAGATCGAAGTTACTGCTATATACCACCTTACTAGCTGGATCTCGAGAGTAAAACCCTTTCT
>NW_003302365.1:7697-11275 GCF_000004255.2 Arabidopsis lyrata subsp. lyrata | reverse complement strand
ATCTCTATTATAGAAATAGAGCTAGTAATAGGCAAATACTTTGGAGATGGTCCTAGAGCTTTTCTATAGCTTATTTATGTTCTTTCGTCATTACTACACCGTTTATATTTATTTCGGTACTCGAAGCCGACGTGAATGTTGGGGTGGATCCCCAGTTAAAACCTAAAAGCACTAATTAATTTTTGTCCACATCAATGAAAAATCACACGAGACGAGAAATATAATTATCAGATATTGGGAAAGAGAGAGTGTATGGTTGAATGTATTTTTCCCATTCATACACCATAACGCGTTGGTACTCTACGCCACACTTTCCCATTCCATATTCAAGGCATCTCCTAGCAAAATCATTACTCTTCGCTGTATAATCTTATTCATACTTAAAATCTGAAAGCTCTTGTTTCTTTTCATTTCTTTTTTGCCGCTTTCAATTCTAAAACCCACGAGGCCACGACCTTTTCCGATTCTTAGCCATAATTTATTTGTATATATAACTTGTTTTTCATTTTTATATTGTCATAGAATACACATTTTGATGATTTGCAACAAAAAAAAAAATTGTTGGCGAAGTACGGACTTAATTGTCAACAAATAATCTAATCGATTTATTCAACCCACAAAGTATGGTAGTATACTCCAAATCTGATGCAAAACATCTTTTTTTTTTTTTTTTGTCAACTCCCAAATTAAGAGAATCTCTAAAATTAGTTTTACACAACATTTTATTTTATTGACTACTTATTTCGAAAGAATACATGTTTTTTCTATAGTGTCTTTGGTTACTTGTTTTTGACGAAAACAAAATCAACACATCAAACACGAATACAGTATTACGTGTTTAATCGGCTAAGTAACGCAAGAATAATACTTGTACATATTCGATATTCAGCATACTTTTTTTTTTTTTTTCTTTAAGAACTCGTGGCTATTATGCCCATAAGGCCATAACTATGTGGCGATGTTAAAAAGAAAATGAATCATAATCAAATTAACAGTCCTTATCATAAACCTAATTGGCTAAATTTTAACCTCAAAGAAGGAAGGTGAGGCCAAACAGCTCCTTTTACAGTTGGACCAATTAAGCTGACCTGGCATACAAAGTGGGATCTGTTATTGGGCTGTCACGGCCCATCCTAAAATGTCGTCGGTTACGAAGCATCCACGACATTGACGGTGCCACATGTAGAAAAACGTTTCGGCGGTCAAGATTCTATCCACGTCATCAAACTTCTGAACAGTCCACGTGTCTGTCAAAGCTGTCGTCAAAGATTACGTTTTCGTCGTTTGTTCGTAGTTCACACGTGCGACGGTGAACGTCGTATCAAAAATTAAATTTTAGCCGTATAAAGAAGTTATTGGGACATCATTTCACTAACCTCCAAAGATTAATAAGATTATGGAAGATTGGTACGGTTAGTCAGATATAACAATACTTAAAAGGGGAAATTGAAGAAAATGAAAAGACTGGTGAGTGATGATGAGCGATGGCCGGTGAATCAGGTAGCCGTCCCACAACGTGGTTTGATTTTAGCAAACTCCTATCTACTCTTCACAGTTCACACTATTGAAAATTTGAAATCCCAAATGTCACTACTACTTTCTCCCTTAATTTTTTTTTTTTTAATTTTACATAACCACATAAAAGTAATGTCAATTTTAAGGGAAACAGTAGATATATGTTTGAACCAGTGAAACTTACCCTTCTTTGGATATATTCATGAGAGGAGAAAGATAAACGTTTGCTAATTGATTTCATTATTTTCTACCATTGATAACATTTATCAAGTCTTCACGTTTTTTTTGTTTATACTTCTTCTCTCATAAACATCTCCACAAAAGGGTAAGTTTTACTAGTTCAAAATATTGCCTTAGTACTAATGTTTTATAGTTTGATCCTACCATCATTGCGAGAAGGGTTGTTAGTTTGGAAGAAATTAAAGATTTATGCAAATGGGTAATCATTTTTTTTTTTTTTTTTGCTAAAAAAATGGGTAATCATTATGTCTGCTATTTAGGAAATAAATTATGATGCTTGTTGACGTGAACATATTAAATTTGCAAAAATAAGCAAAGGATACACGAGAGAAGCTCAGATATTCACGTAAACAAATGGCCATAATATAGCTATAATATAGCTATTAAGCCTACAAGATTGTCATTTCAACGCTGAATCTACCAAACTGTTCCATCTCTGATCTCTCATTATCTATTTGTTTGGTTATCACGTAATTAGATTATTCACAATCTTTTTTTTCCCTGCCAGTTTTAATGCAGAGAAAATATGTAGGTTCGGTTCCGAGGTTTGCTCGAACGTAGGTGTGTACATCAGTACATGTATTATACTATTATCGTAGGTTTCCAGTTTTAAATAACATAATCTTTGTCCCTGTTTATTCATTAATCCATATATTATTGTAAAAATCGATATTTTGTGATAGTGTGTGCCTGATGTTTTGATTTCTGATTAATGTAATACTAAACTTTAATCGAAGTACAAAAAGTTAAATTCCCAATCTGATGAAAACGTATTGGATTTATTGGTAATGGTTTGAGTGTTGTGCACATCCATATTTTTCTTCTTTACGGAGTTTGTTATAGTCACATGGCTTCTAGTTAGTATTACACATTGATATCCACGGGTTATAGACCTTAAAAATACAAAAATAAGAAGAATGTTACAATATCCATAAGAGCATGTGAATATGACACAAAACAATTTATTCTAAGGATTTCAAAAGCCAAAAAGGACATGTGTGATTTGTATAGTATGTATTAGAGTACCTATTATATCGACATATATTAAATAATTTATTAAGTTTAATATCATCCGATTCATGAAGGCGGCTCTAACTCTATCACGCGAGATAAGACTTACTTTAGATCCATGTTTGAGGAAAACATTTCCTGTAATATGTTTATCAAACAAGAAAATAACATTAATTGCACTTGCACATATATCATATTCATGCACTTTTTCCCCTCAACCAAAATCAAAGTTTTGAAGATAAAAGAATGTCAATATTCCAGCATATTTGCATGGTTTTGTATACGTAATTAGTTTGTTTATAACTATATAAATCGATTTATTTAAAAGTCAAAACATCGCAACAATTTTTATCCGCCACGATCTCAAATTATCTAGTTTCATTGGCCGGCATTTGTGTGATTGTAAATATAACCATAAACAAGATCATCAGTCTCGTCCAAACTTCATATAATGGTTATTGGATCACTGACATTAGTGGGCTTGGCGCCAGTCCTAAGTACATCTTGTGGTGGGATATCAATCTGAAGAATCAGTAACTTTGATGGTTGTGTTTGTATGCGTCCATTGGGGATATGATATCTGCCAATATTGGTAACCAAACTTAATTAGGTAAAACCCGGTTCAATATTGGTTCTTTATTATTTCTAATAGGTTTGTCTTTTTTAGTATGGGCTAGATCCAAAACTGGTCATGGACTGGGCTGTTAAAACATTTTCTCCTTGTTTTTCAATTTAATTTAAAACTTATTAAAAAATGGGAAAAATGTCGTTAAATCCTCAACTTATTCAATACGTTGATTTAATCCTCAACT
>NW_003302365.1:0-7597 GCF_000004255.2 Arabidopsis lyrata subsp. lyrata | reverse complement strand
TTTCCAATAAATATCAAACTTCCGTTGACCTGACCATATTAGGTACGACGTTAAGTGGGTTAATAAATCCTCAACTCATGACAAAACGAAATAAATATCAAACTTATGTTGACTTTCCAAATAAATATCAAACTTATGTTGACTTTCCAAATAAATATCAAACTTCCGTTGACCTGGCCATATTAGGTACGACGTTAAGTGGGTTAATAGATCTCGTTAACGGAGGTAATTTTTTGTTAACATATATGTTAATTGATAACGACATTGTTTCATATAACAACAAAACGACGTCGTTTTGTCGTAAGGATTGAATTAAATCCCTAAAGTCAATCTTAGATCCCCAAATCGAGCAAAATCCATAACCCTAAATAGAGTATGATTTGAAACTCGGGATTGTATTGAACAGTTACGACAAAACAACATCGTTTTATGTTTAGAAGGAATACTTGTTAGTGTTTTGATCAACAAACGAACTATGTTTTAACAGAGTATGAAGAACAAAACCAAAATGAAAAATAGAGTATGAAGAAACTTGATCTTTATTGATAAGATAAAATGTATTACACACAATGATGTTATTGAGTTTGACTCGATCTACTTATACAACACGAAACAACGTGTACGTACATGTGTTAATCGAAAAGACACAACTTTACGAACAGACACAACTATACGTACGTACATTCGTGACTCTTACGTAAATAACTAACTTATATGAATACGACTTTATGTTATATGACTTAGATGATATTTGATTATAGTTCAACAAGACTGTCATTTTTAATTAGCGGGTCTGTTAACAGAAAATTAATCCCGTTAAAATTGTCTGTTAACTCACTTAATGTCATGTCTAATATGGCCAAATCAATGAAAGTTTAGTGTTTATTTGGAAAGTCAACATAAGTTTAATATTTATTTGGAAAGTCAACATAAGTTTGATATTTATTTCGTTTCGTCGTGAGTTGAAGATTTAAATCAACGTTTTGAATAAGTTGGAGATTTTAATGACATTTTTCCCATTAAAAAATATAACCAAAATTCATCATGGTGTTCCATCTATTTCCTTCAAACTTATTAAAAAATATAACCAAAATAAATGTCGAATTATCCTATCTATTTCGTCTAGCAATCTTTTAGAGACTCTAAGTTAGAGTGCTAGTAGTTATCTTTGATGTATATAACCATGAGGTTGATGTTTGCTTAAACTTTGTCTTTCTTCTGGTTTGAATGAAATTCATTATGTTTGCATCCAAAAAAAAAAAAAAAAATCCATATGAGAGTTATATATAAAATTTAGTTTATTAAAACAATTCTGATATTTCTTCTCGAATTTGTTAAAAGGAATTTGGTCTCTCCTCGGTTTTAAAGCTGCTTCTCAAGCAAGTACAACTTGTGAGGTTTGGTTATTCTTAAGAACTCTCCCATCTTGTCTGTAATCCAACCGTAATTAACCTACATATATTCTTTTTGTTTTAATGACTTCTTTATATATTTACGCGTGTTGATATGATATCATGATCATGAACATTATGTAGGATCAATCCCAATTCCAAATTTGATCATGATCATGAACATTATATATGTAGGACCAATCTCAATCCCAACATTATGTAGGTTTAAATTAATATTTTATCCCAAATTTTATAATCAAGGACAAATATTAATTTAAACCCAAAAAAGTTATCAAAAGGGAAAAAATGAATAATAATTGTTGAATCTATAATAGAACAAGAAAACAAGTCAAAGTCAAACAATATGCATAACAAAAAATACATATATCTATCTTTACTATATAAATCTAGTAGATTAGCCCAACATCCTTATAAAACCACCTCTCAATGAAAAATTAACATAAACAATTACATCAGAAAGACTAAATGATGAATAATATAAGCAACTTCTTAATGATTTTAGCATGATTTATATTAAAAAAATGTGTATGAAATCGCTTTTAAATAGACATGTAATAAATAATTATAAAATAAATAATTGGGTTGAAGATATTCATTAAGATATACAACACCAATCCTAGTTTTTGTATTTTTATTCGAACTGTTTCTACCAAATGTAATTTGATAGAAACTAACAGATAATTAAATAACACCACAAAAATCTTTATCCACCATTGGATTACTAGGGTATTGGTTTTATATATTGATTTGTTAATTATGTATTAGAAAATGTAAAACAATCAATTGTAAGTTTGTAACATGCATCTAACACCAATATCTTTTACTAAACTTTTGTAATTCCTTTAAACACTTTAAAATGCTAATTTCAAATAAAAATATATTAAACGTGATACATAGTTTTATAACAGTAGATTTATACCTCATTTTCGTAACGCATATATATATATTAAAATTTACCATTTCAAGTAAGGGAATCTTTTCAAAAATAATTTTCAATTTCATTAATTAGGAAACAATGAATTTAGTTTAATGTATATTTTATTAAATTCCCATAAATTATATTTAATTAAAATAATGCCACGTAAATCTTTCTCCGCCGTTCGATAATCAAGTACTTTCTTGATTAAATATGTATTCAGAAAATGTTAAAACAACATTTATCTAGAAACAAAGAGAGCCTCATATGTGTAAAAATCTTCTTCTTATCTTTCTTTCTTTCTTAATAGAGTCTTTAACTTTTACTCAATTAGCTTTGGTAATTTGTGAAAAAAACAACCAATGAGAGAAGAGCAGTTTGACTGGCCACATAGCCAATGAAATTAGCCAATGGGAAAGAGATATAGAGACCTCGTAAGAACCGCCTCCTTTGCCATTTGTATCATCTCTCTATAAAACCACTCAACCATCAACCTCTCTTTGCATGCAACAAATCACTCAAATAATTATTTTATAAAGAACAAAAAAAAAGACGGCAGAGAAACAATGGAACGTGGAGCTCCCTTCTCTCACTATCAGCTACCCAAATCCATCTCTGGTAATCTAAGTGGCTATTTATATACTTGCCTCCATGTATATTTATATGCTCATGAAAAATTGGAGACTTGCTTTATGATTTTTATGAGTCTTTTCAACAACGAAGTAGAGGCTATATTTCTGGAAAATTATTTTAGATTTTGTGAAAGTTTTGGGATTGGCTCGGAGAAGGCTATTTTATACATGCATGCAAGAGTTTGATATGTGTATTGTTTCATCATGGCTGAGTCAAAGTTTGATTCAAATATTTTCCATGGTGTGGTATTAATTAAACAATTATATCATATGTGTTCATTGAATATACCCGTGCATGCACGAAGAATGTTTTTGAGTATCATTTTTTGCTTTTATCAAAATTATTTTTCGATTTTAAAAACGTAGAGGAGGGGATTTTATGTATTGGTTCTCTTTATTAGTTTTTTTTGTCGTAACGGTTGAGTTTTTCTTCCGTTTCAAAACGAGATTCCTCTTTGTCTGCCCTTATCTAAAAACATCTACGGTAAATTAAAAGTCACTAAAAATAAAAATGAAACACTCAAAAAATTTTATACTTAACAAACGTTTAACTATATATATGTCTTACAGTCCCAAGTTTTAGTCCCAAGTTTTAGTCTGAGTTTTGATTCTATTTTGATTGTAATTTTTGGAAAAAAAATTAAGTGAATTTTTGTCCAATTTTTTTCCTTTTACTGTGTTTATTCTAATGGGTGTCATTAACTTTAATCTTGTGATTCTTTTAACGTTTACCATTGGGAACCTTCACATGAAATAAATGTCTACTTTATCGAGTCATACCTTCTTCCCCGTAAATTAATTGATGTTCTTCTCCAAATTTTGAGTTGTTTGGTTTTTCTAATAAACTAAACACAAGAAATTGGAAATACGTGTTTATACTTTTATAGTTATATTTATGTCAAAATTTATGTATTTAGAAGAGGAAATATCCTTTTGACATTTTTGTTCGATAGTTATAAACGTAACGGCAAGAATCTGAACAGTACCTACTCAACGGGGTCCATAAGTCTAGTCAACAAATGTAGACCCCACAAACTCATCTCTTATCTTATTGGTCCGTAACTAAGAACGTGTCCCTTGATACTCTCTTGTTTTCTACTATTCAATTCGTATCCTAAAAACTTAATTTTCATTTCCAGTTCAATTTATCTTCTTTACGTGCTCAATTATTATTTCCTAAAGATTTCAAAATCTCTCTGGATTTTCTATGTACAGAATTGAATTTGGACCAGCACAGTAACCCAAACCCAATGACCAGCTCAGTCGTCGTAGCCGACGCCAGTGACAACAACAAGGGTATCGTAGCCCAGCAGCAACCACCATGTATGGCTCGTGAACAAGACCAATACATGCCAATCGCAAACGTCATAAGGATCATGCGTAAAATCTTACCGTCGCACGCTAAAATCTCTGACGACGCGAAAGAAACGATTCAAGAATGTGTCTCCGAGTACATTAGCTTCGTGACCGGTGAAGCCAATGAGCGTTGCCAACGTGAGCAACGTAAGACCATAACTGCTGAAGATATCCTTTGGGCTATGAGCAAGCTTGGGTTCGATAACTACGTGGATCCACTCACCGTGTTCATTAACCGGTACCGTGAGATAGAGACCGATCGTGGGTCTGCACTTAGAGAGCCACCGTCGTTGAGACAGGCCTATGGAGGAAATGGTATTGGGTTTCACGGCCCACCACATGGCCCATCTCATGGCCTACCTCCTCCTGGTCCTTATGGTTATGGTATGTTGGACCAATCCATGGTTATGGGAGGTGGTCGGTACTACCAAAACGGGTCGTCGGGTCAGGATGAATCCAGTGCTGGTGGTGGCTCTTCGTCTTCCATTAACGGAATGCCGGCTTTTGACTCATATGGTCAGTATAAGTGAAGATGGAATTATTCTCCATTTTTATGCATTATCTATTCAAAACATGTGTCTGGATAGATATTTTTATTTTTATGTCTTATCAATAACATTTCTATATAATGTTGCTTCTTTAAGGAAAGTGTTGAATTTCAATACTTTTTGAGAACTGATTTATATATGCAAATGAAAAAAAAAGGTGTTTTTGGATTAAAGTCTATACAAGATGACATGATCTAAAGGTTTTGTAATTTTAAAAGCTGGCATAGTTAGAAGATAACTTCACATTGTAAGAACCAAGTTAACTTTTTATGTTACTCTTCTCTATATTAACTATAGTACATAACTAAACAAATCAAAAGGTTATAAAATCAAAATTCAAAATAAAGCAAGTGGTCCAAATGCATTGACCACAGAAACACTTTAATAACCAAAATATATGTTTTTTGTAATCTGATGCACAGCAGTATATGCTAGTTATAGAGTTGACTGTACCATTAAAGATTTCAAAAAACAAAGACAAGTAAAAAGAACAATGGTAAAAAATAAAATCAGATCTTTATTAGGTTAATTTGTTACACTCCTCCCTCTATATATAATATAATAACCTCCACTCCGATATCTACCTACTTCCAATTTTATTTCATCTAAAATCTCAAACTTTTTTTTAATCGTTTGCTCTCAAGATATATTCAAGAATCAAGAAATATGGATGCTCATCATCGTCAAGCTGCAGCACATGAGAATCGATTTCGACTAATGAATCCAGCACTGTTCATTGTCTTGCTCACTGTCGTGCCATTTCTCTCATCCCCGGTCGGTCTCAACCCAACAAATCCACCTCCGGGTATGACTCCGGCGACGTTTCAAGCCATAAAGATAACATCTCAGTGTTTTTACCCGTTGAGCTATCTCGCGGCGATAATAGTTCTGGTTCAAGTTCAGTTTACGGTTCTTGTCTGGTTATCTTTCGGTATACCCTTCCTTATGTTTGCTATTTCTAGTTCAAGTTTAATTTCCGGTTATTATTTGACGTTTTAAGGTTTTATGATTATGACTCTAGCTTTTTAAGCTTTATGTAAGTATCTTTTTATGGTAATGAATCTTAAGAAAATCAAGAGCGTAAAATGAAAGCAAGTACCAAAAAAAGTCTCAAATATTTTAGCTTACTTAACTTAGCTTATAAGCCGTCCGATATATTAATCATTCCACGTGTCGCTAGATGAAGCAACTATTTCAAGCTTCGTTTAGTAAAGGCATGGGAATATTACTGACGTCACATTTTGACTATAGCCTGGTACAAACCGGTTTGATAAAACCGGAAATCAGCAACTAAACGAAATGTGTTAACCAAACCGTTATTTTCCAAAAGCAGAGCAACAGGCTTCGTCTAACAGACTTAATCCGTTAAAAAACCGTTATTCTAAACCACGGTCCACGGTTAACTATTAACCATGGTTAGATTAGCTTAAACCCCACAGTATAAATCCGTCGACGAATCTTTCTCCTTTGCTCTCGACTTAACTCTGTTTCTATCTTATAAACTCACTTCAATCTTCATTCTTCTTCCTCCAAGATTTTGAATCAAGATTCTTGAAAAAGAAAAATGGATGGTGTTGTTCATCAAGCTCAAGCACGAGATCAAGATAGTCGTCGTCGAACAAATCAAAACGGTCGACTTATCGAAGCGACAATCTTGGTCTCTCTCATCACTTCTCTCATGATTCGCAGGAGTTCTTACCTCTCAGATCTGAATCCGGAAACAAATACGACGTCGGTGGCTAGATACGTGGCGGTTCTCGGTTTGGTATTAACTCATGTCGGCAAAATAGCGTATGGGTTTGCTCTGATGGTAATGACGAGTATTGGTTTGGTGCAGTTGGATCTTCCCGATTCTTTGGAGAGGATACAGAGAGCTCAAGTAATCACCGGCAAGTTTCTGATCGTCACTCTCATTTCACAGTCTTGCTTGTTATGTTTTATCTTGTTCTTCCGGTAAATCGGATCCTCTACCCTCTGTTTTCTTTGCCAACGACGCCGTTTTGATTGTGATCACAAACTCTCGTTTCTTGTTGCTTTTTTTTCCTGGTTTCTTTGGTTTGTACATATGATTGATTGTTGAGAACCGTTTGATATATTCAATGCAATATAAACATAAATGCTTGATTTAGATGTCGTACATTTATCGCAAAAACAATGGAGAGATCCAAAGAAACAAAGAGATTAACTAAATGTCATCTTTTATATATCTGGTAGCTAACTTTGTTTAAAGAAAAAGAAGAGATGCATAAATTAAATTTAGTTTCTAGACTTTAGGATAAATCATCAAGCTAAAGAAACTGAACGGCGTAAATGCAAGCTTGTTATGCGAGTCTCAAGTTATCAAATACCAAGTCTCAATGTGATTAGCTATAACTGAAAACATACCTCTAAATAGCCCAAGATTGAAAACCTTAAAATTCTAAGCTCCCTTTAACCCTTTAACTTGTCCCCCAAGTATTAGCTCATCTCTTAACACGGCAACTCGAAACGGCACAATGGACAAACATGATCTTTCAAAAACCACTTCACAATACATCCATCGTCAAACTCGTGGCCACATGGTAAGGTCACGACTATTTCTCCCTTTTCAAACCCCTCCAAACAAATTGCGCACATGCTGTCGTCAGAGTTGGACGTCTTCTTCTTCTTGTTGTTCCTATATATTTTCCTTGCCAAACGACCAACCGCAAGCTTATTTGCCGCTACTAATAACCGGATATATTGGTGTCTCAT
>NW_003302366.1:0-11236 GCF_000004255.2 Arabidopsis lyrata subsp. lyrata | reverse complement strand
CGATCACTACATGAGGTCACGCATGTCCTCCGGACCTAGCACGTGGGAGCATATACCATTGCCCCGCGATTCGGCTTTAATTTACCAATTTTGCCACACAACGAACACCATTACCACGTGCAAGAGCTAGTGTATACCCCTAAAACGTGAACCGATTTACGAAAATGCCACGAGACCGTTTTGGCTGACCTTGGAAGTTTCCTTTTCACGTGATAGTGCGTCCCCGGCGTGACCCTGTAGGGCCCGTTAACTGATTTTTTGCATTCGCGTAAGCACCACTTGCCGCACCGGTGGCTCGATAGGCTCACGTGGCCGCCGCGTATGTTTGCCACCCACGTTGTCTCTCTTATCAGAACCTTCTCTCTCTGTTCAAACTGGTCGTTTAATGCTGTTTCTGTCGAACATCATCAGCAGAAAGACAGAACTGGCCAGATCATCGGCGTTCCAGAACACACACAAATAACGGTCTTATACAAATGTATTTTTACTTATTTTTATATTAACACAGAGATATCAACACACACAAATGTCAAATTTTTTGTTGATGCTTTATATTCGATTATTGTCGCTAATTTAGTTTTTACTGAATTCTGGCTATAATGATAAGATATTGATTATTAGTGGAGTTGCAGTTCCACGTAATGTTCGGTTGTAATTTTTTTTAGTGTTTTTGAATAAATCGTAGGAGACAATGTCTCCTACCCGCCTACCAAAAAAAAAAAAGATATTGATAAGATATAACATTCATTATTGCGGGTTGCTATATATCCTAGTCGATAAAATAATTTAAAATGCGAGTTATTTAATTATCATACTTATATAATTTTTTATCAGCTTCAGAAAATTAAAAAAAAAGATAATATTTGATTACCATTGCGGATCTTAACCGGAACTTAAAAAATTATGAACCGGATTCTGATTTGAAGTTTCCCGGCGGAGGTCACAACCGCTTGGCTAAGAGTCTCAATGTTTCCAAGGAGGATTGGATTTTCTCGGAAAGAGCTATGAAGAGGCATCTCTGAGCAGTTTCGTCTAGCTCTTGCCAGCAGAAGTGAGGACAGGCCAGTTGGAATCTTGAAGAGGAGGGTTACATGGCGGGAGCAAGACAGCAGTCTCAACCATCATGGGAACATCAAACTCAGGTGGTTCACCAACCACAACTTTAAGGTCTTTATTGCACAGTGGTACCAGTGGTCTTCGTCCATTGTTGTAGTTCTCCGGCAACATCTAAGTCGTCACAACAATGTGGGTAAGTGACCTTCGAATGAAAAAATAATGCTATCTAGTAGAGAAACTCGAATTTTGGAAAATGGATGCATAATTCACGGCGGATGCTCTTTCATGCACGCATTAGCTATAGACTGCAGTAAGATCGTGTAGCATATGAAATTCGAATTTAAACGAATGAGTTAAGCAGACTTAGAAGGAACCTGGACTAGTTACCTCCTCAAAACCACGGTGAATTATTGGCAAGACGATTGGGGTAACTGGGCAACGGGCGATGAGGCTTGCAGTTCCCCATTTTAGTCGTCTTATAGGAACATCTTCTTGAAACACCTTTCCCTCTGGAAAGGTATGCAGCTACTAGTCATGGTTAAATCCAAAGGTTAGAGGTCAGAAAAGGACCCAAAAAACCTCAGAATTTGTTTAAATGTGCAAGATAACTTACCCAAGATCCATCTTTGAATCGCTGGAGAGCTTCATTCATGTGTTCTTGGTAGATTCCACCACCTCTGGTTATAGGTATGCATTTTCCTGCTCAAAAGAAATCATTAACATTCGTCACGAGTAAATCCTATTTTGTTAAGAAGGCAATCCACCAAATCAACTAAAAAAGTTGTCGTCCTTCCGACATAAGCCTAATCAATACAAAACAAGAATAATACACAGATTACAGTCTTTCCCTAGAGAAGAAGCAGCAAAGAAAAAATGTGACATACCAGTGCGGAAAATGTAGGAGAAGATAGGGTTCCTGAAACATATGTCCTCCGCAGCAAGAACCCACCGAGCCAATTCTGGATCTAAGGAAAGGAGACCCTTGAATGCCCCCCACATAACTGGATCATCCAAACTGATTACAACAAAGAAGATAAAACAACATCAAAATACAAATGAGTGGAAAGCGATGACATCAAGAAAGGATCATATTAGTGAGGTTTTAATATTAACTAACGTCGACATGTGATTACTAACAGTGATGAGAGGAACACCCGGTGGTCTTGACCGGACAAGATTCATAAGAGTATCTGCATTGTGAACTGAGCTTTTGTTACAAAGATTCGCTACCGCTTTTGCAAATGCACTAACAGCCATTATCACAGTTTTCCTTGGAAGTCCTCCCAAATGATCAGATCTTGCTGCCCAATCCATTACCCTCCCCATTTATGTCTATTCCCAAGAAATGCAAGCTTCAAAGTTCCCTCCCTTCAACAAATCATAACAGAAGCTCAAGCTACGACAAATCATACAGGGCCGGTTCTGATATCTGAGACAAAATTCGATGCAAAGGTTTCATAGATAGACTTATTTTCCTAATTTAGACTAATCTAGGAAAGTTTTAACGATAGAACGGAACAATTAGGGTTTATCAATTTCTTTTACTTGATTCCTCCTAAGACGATCTACATTGACACCGAAACAAAACATAGAGAAGGAAGAAGACTTACGATTAGAAACGAGACCAGACGATTGGTGTTAGAGGGAAATCGAAGAAGCTTGCTTGGGAGGAATTCATTGGGAGAGAGAACAACACAGTGCAAAGCGATGAAGCTGAACACTCGAATTTGGCTCGTATATTTCGGTTAAGGAATAAACCGGGAAGTTTTCCTAGTTAGAGTTTTACATTGTCGGTTGGCAATGAAGACCATTCAATTTGTTATCAGGCCATTGGGATTCTGTTGAGCCCAACATATAGATATTATGGGCCAATATATTAAACATGTAGCTAAGCCCTACAAATATATTTTCTTGTATAATGATTATGTAACAACTAAAGAAATGAAGACCATTCAATTTGTCGGTTGGCAATGAAGACCATTCAATTTGTTATCAGGCCATTGGGATTGCATATATTAAACATCTAACTAAGCCCTACAAATATATTTTCCTGTAATGATCATTTTAGGTTAAAGAAACTGTAAATTCTAGAAGAATAGCTTACCAGTTGTATGAAAAAAACAGAACTCGAATCTTATAAAATGTCTTGAAAGATGAAACAGACTGGTCACATCTTCTATACTCCCTCTGTTTCGTTTTAGTTGTCGTTTAAGGTTTTTTCACACAAATTAAGAAAATCATTAAATTTTTTGTTTTACCCTTTATTAATATATTTTATAAAAATTTCATTGGCCAAAACATTAAAACGGTATGGATAAAACTGGAATTTTCATCAAACATTTGCATTGAAAACCTAAAACGACAACTATTATGAAACAAAATTTAAATCGTAAAACGACAACTAATCCGAAACGGAGGGAGTATTAAATAACAAAAGTTTTATGTAACAAAACATAGATTTTTTATCTTACTAATACTGAGTAAACATATATGAGTTTTTATTTTTATTTTTCTATGAATAGACTAAAGATAGAAAGGCATACATTTTCTAATTTAATGTCGAACACAAGCCATAGGCTGACGTTCAAAGTTACAACAAGTTCACAGATAATAACAGAGTTGAAGATGCATATTCACTATACACACGAGAGGTTGAAGTTATTAGAGAAGGGATCGTTGTTGTGTGAAGATGTAAACCTCGTCGTAACCATTCCTGCAAAATCCACCATTTTATTCGATCCAAAGAATCGTTAAGACTTACAGTAAAAAAAAAAAAAAAAAAAAAAAGGAGAAGAAGAGGAAAGAATTATGTAAAGATTGTCCGAGTGGCTATACCCTGCGTATCCACAGTAGGTAGGCTTGTAGTTATAAATGAGATAACTCAGCACTTTCTTAGAGTCCGGCCTGTTCAGTGACTTCCTAGCTTCACTGCACCACATTTGAACTCAATCCATGAGATTTTGCTACAAAAATTACGAGTGTTCTTACCTATCCGTGAGAAATGACTACTTCATTATCTAACCAACTCTCAGTTATACTGATTCTAATGTTCTACTCTACTAATGTAGCAATCAGAGTTGATGCACTATCCTATCAATTCTTACAAAACAATGAATAGAGAATTAACCTGACTAGATGATTTGCTGCGTGCTGAGTCACCTGGATCGCGTCCTCAGAGTGTGGAATTTTGGATGATCCCCACTCGAATGCATTTTTCTGCAGAATATTGCACAGAGATGGTAAGATATTCCCTAGGCGTGAAAAGACTAAATGAGAGACGTAAGTTAATTAGTGAGTGTATATATACCTCGGGATGCCACTGGAAGCCGGTCACTGGATATTTTTTTGATTGAACTGTTGAAACATAAACCTGGAAATATATATAAATAGATATGTTCTATAAGGTCAGGCTCTGAAATCGTTTTAGGTATTCTTGGGGACATAAAAATACCTTGCTGTTGTTATCAACGCTTGTTGTGACGATTTTAAAGAAACTGGACAGAGCAACATTGCCTTCAAAGCTTTCTGGTGAGATACCAAACTGGAAATAATGACAATTCATATCAGAAAGCAGACAGAACCGAGGATAATAACCATTCAAGAACAAGATAGAAAAGAAGTGTGCAAGAAAAGTTGCTTAATTGTAGAGGCCAACAAAACTATGTATAAGTATGTTTAGCAACAAAAATGGTGACAACTATATTCCATAGTATAACTGTAAAGACAAATTAGAGGTTGCAAATACTAACCCGATGGTTCTGCATAACTAAACAATCTGTACCGAGTTTTTTCAACAGTTCTGGAGGAAATCTGCATTATGAGACATAACAAATTGCATATGAAGTATTTTACTAATATTTTTGGTATTAGTATATACACATGATGAAAAGCTGCATTTACCTTTGGAAAATGGTTCCTTGGATATTAACATTTTCAAGGAACTGAAGACTTGATGCAGAATTTCTTGCATCCATTTTTTCAAAAATGTCTCTGTTCTGTTACAAGGCCACATTTTAAAGATTTTCAACAGAGCTTGCATATTTCAAACTCTAATACATACTATATAGTATAGTATATGGATAATTTCAGTGTCGCTGCTTGCCTAATAGACAGCGTGAACAAATGAAGGAAGGTTCTTACTTGTTATTTATACAGATTATTCCAGTATTCAGATGGTGTTAAACTTCACAAAATCCAGTAGGACTTAACTAGATAGCTTAACAAACATATATGGGAAGCAAGAACAAAGGGTCACCTGACTTATGATCATTGTCAAGAGCTCAAATCCGAGGCAAATAGCGTATATAGGAAAATGCTCTCCAGCATCATTTCTTTCCAAAACTTTCTGAGAGGATCATATAGATATGAGTAAGATCATTGTAGTTCAATTCAACCAAGAAAAAACGTTTCAGCTTACATTGAAGATTTTCTTGACGATTTCAAAATACAATCCTTCTTTAGCCCAACCACCAGTGAGTATCACACCGTTGACCAATTCTAGCTTCTGCGGTTCCAACACGTAAATCAAATTCTTATGCTAAAACAAACTTAACAAGATCTAAAACTCGATTAATTTAGAAGAGAATCCAGAATCGACTGAGCTAAATAAGAGTAACCTGAAAGAGAATTTCTTCAGGATCGTTATAGATGAGTGGGATCACACGTGCTCCACCAGACTCAGCTAATTTCACATACGAAGCCGCAATGGACGACGCGTCTGTAGCATTGCTCAAACGACCCGACGCACCGTCACCAGGATGGCTCAGAATCCCAATAACCGGCCTGTAATTGAGGTTCGGATCCGGCGCGGAGCATACCGGACTCCGAGAAATATCAAATCCGGTTTGACTAGGGAGGAGAATCGCCGCAGACTTGGCCATTATGATGCTATCCTTAAGCAGAGATAGTACCAACGGTACTAACCAGGCAAAGCTCCACATCTCAGAGGAAGAGGAATGATCAATGGAGGAGGAGATATGAATTTTCACGATTTTGGGTTTTTCATGTCTTCACACTTCGAAAATATCTCTGTCCGTTCAACGTTCTTATACAAATCGAGAAACTAATCTCCACCGTCCACGTGGTCATGGATTTTTTGACATTATTTTATTTTAGGTGTTTTTGTAAAGCGACTTTCGTTCGTATCACTCAATGGAGGAGGGCCCAATTTGATATTGTGCGTCTCATTATTGTATTTAGTCACCCAGTACGATTGTTATTGTTGATAACACATGAGTAAATTAGTTTGATCTCACAATATATTAAATGAGTTTTCGAAACAGACAAGGTAGTAAGTACCTTTTTTTTGTGTCTGGCCAAATTCATGTTTTTTTTAATTATTACAAGCAAACCCATAAAACTTGATCTTAAAAATGGGATCTTTAGGTTTAAAGGAAGAGATGGGAACAATGTGCTGACGAAATTGCCAAATATACGTTCTCAAAGTGATTTATACTTTGCTTTATTAGATCGTTGTTGTTGGAGATACAATCCAAGTCCCACATCGGAAGTTTGATGGGACAATCAATAATATATAAAGGATTAGGGTCAATCCACTAATTGCCAATTGGTTTTTAGTTGGAAGCCCAGAATTAGCCCAAATTTAACATGGTATCAGAGCCCAAGGTTCAAATTCTGGTGGACCTAGAAAAGTGGATACGGACATACCTCAAACCCGAGTAATGGGGGCCCGAGAAAGGGGCTTATTATCGGTCCGAGTGAGGGATCGAGGAGGTGTGTTAAGATCCATGTGGTCCTTAGATTGAAGGGGAGATTGTTGGAGATACAATCCAAGTCCCACATCGGAAGTTTGATGGGACAATCAATAATATATAAAGGGTTAAGGCCAATCCACTAATTGCCAATTGGTTTTTAGTTGGAAGCCCAGAATTAGCCCAAATTTAACAGTTGTTTTGTTCACCACCTTGGTTACAAATTACAATCAATGGTGAATAAGGAGAAACAATATACATGTTCTTAGTATAAATGGATCTTTATTACATGAAAATGTAAACCTCGTCGTCACCGCTCCTGCAAAAAAATCATTGAGATAGATCATATATGATCCAATATTTGTTTTAACTTTTAACATACAGCAAAAATGTAAGGATTGGAGTGGCTTTTTTTTGGTTTTACCCTTTGTATCCGGAGTATGTAGGCTTGTAATTGTAGATGAGATTGCTCAGCACTTTCTCAGAAGATGGTCTGTTCATTGACTTTCTAGCTTCACTACACCAAAATTCAAATAAGAAAATTAAACCACTACATAAGTCTTTTACTGAATCTTCCTACATTGATCAATAGAGAACTAACCTGACTAGATAATTTGCAGCATACTGAGTCACCTGAATTGCGTCCTCAGAGTGTGGGATTTCGGATGATCCCCATTCGAATGCATTTTTCTGAAGAGTAATATTGTAACTTTGTAGGGATCTTTTTTAGAAAAATATATCCATTATAAAGCAATATAGCACAGTGAAAGATAAGTTAACTAAGGATTGAGAAGACTAACGAAAGACAGAAGTTAACTAAGGATTGAGAAGACTAATGAAAGACACAAATTAACTTGTGTGTAATACCTCTGGATGCCACTGGAAGGCGGTCACAGGGTATCCTTTTGATCGAATAGTTGAAACAAAAGTCTGGAAAGAAGAAGATTAATAGATCCGTTCATTGAAACTGTCAGCTTGTGGAATTTGTATAAATCATTATAGTTTATAGGAACATATTGAATTATACCTTGCTGTCTTTATCAGCGCTGGTTGTGAGGATATTGAAGAAACTAGACAGAGAAGGCTTGCCTTGAAAGTTGTCTGGTGAGATACCAAACTGAGAAACGATAACATTTCATTTCAGAACTACAGAGAGAATATATAATCATTCAAGAGCAAGGAAATGCAATTTTTTTTTGTCTAACTGTGTAGGTAAGAAACTCTAAGAAGAAAACAGCAATCAAAGCATACTTAAGAGCAACAAAAAGGTGAGAACTATATTCATATTCTGCAGAAAATTAGAGGGCTTGTGAGATACTAACATAGTGGTTTTGCATAACCAAACAGTCTGTACTAAGCTTTTTCAACAGCTCTGGAGGAAATCTGCAAATATGAAACATTACAATTATATATTGTTCTTTGGATCACTGAAAAGCTAAAAGCATAGCTATATGTACCTTTGGAACACGGTTGCTTCAATATTAACATTTTCAAAAAACTGGAGACTTGATGCATAGTTTACTGAGTTAAACCTTTCAAGAATGTCTCTGTTCTGTTACAAAACACAAAATCGTCAGAAATTTAGGATGGAAACTGCATATCCCTCTCAGCTCAAGATTGAGCTTGCGTAGCTTAAAGCTCCTCTAAATATTAAGCAGTGTGAGCAACTTAAATTTATAACTCTACATATGTGGGAGTTGCTCTAAGAAGCAAGAAGGCAAAAGAGTGACCTGACTTATGATCATTGACAAAATCTCGAATCCAAGACACATGGCATACACCGGAAAATGTTCTCCAGCATCGTTCTTCTCCAAAACTTTCTGTCAGAAACATCAGGATTTCAAAAAGAGTTATTACATTGTTTTCTATTGTACAACACAAGCAATAGGTCAACGAAAACATATGCTCAGCTAACACATGAAATGAAAGCAACGGATAGTGTTTGAATAATGAGAACTTACATTGAAGATTTTCTCCACTATATCGTAATATAATCCTGTTTTAGCCCAACCACCAGTGAATATCACACCATTCACCAGTTCTAGCTTCTGCAATTCCCAAATGAATTCTACTGAGATGAAAATAATGGACTAATTTTGGCAAGCTATAGCCAAAACAATAAGATTGTAATAAGTGTAGCCAAATACAAGGTAGAACAAGTAATTGTAAGATTAGTGATTAGTAACTTGAAACAAGAGTTCTTCAGGCTCGTTGTAGATAAGAGGAATCACACGAGCTCCACCAGTCTCAGCTAACTTCACATACGAAGCTGCGATGTACGATATGTTCGTCGAGTAGGCGTAGCTCAGAGAGTGACGACCAGCGTCCCATCGACCTTCGCCAGGGTGGGTCAGAATCCCAATGACCGGCTTGTAGTTGAGGTTCGGATCCGGGGAGGAGCATACATGACTACTCCGTGTATCAAAGACGCGGGAAGAGTCAACTCGGATTTGACTTGGGAGGAAAATCGATTCGGCAGAAGTCGCCGCGCTAATATCAAAGAGTAGGAACGGTAAGCAGAAGTAGAATCTCCACATCTCAGAGGATGAAGATGCACGTCTCCAATGGTGGATTTATCCCATTGTTTGATTTCATATCAATCATTCTTCATCCCCGACGACCAACGTCCACCATCATTTAAATTTTTTTTAGAAAAAAAAAAAAACGTGTGATTCCAATTATTTTAAATTTGTATTTATCTATATAATTTAATTATTCCCTATTGGGCTTTTAGTGAGCCCGTTACCGTTAGTCAGGGGCCATTATTACTCACTCATTCAAAGTTACGGATTTACCGGTAATCAATCTCAAAAGTCAAATGTTTATTTGCTAAAAACACGAACCAAACACAATTATATTTCTTTTGAAAGGATCTACTTTCAAAGAGATAAATCAACCAGGGAAATCATGCAGGCAAGCAAAACAATCGGCTCCCTACATTGAAACTAGAAATCAGAGTTACAAACAAACACACAAGAAGACGAGTAAGTCCTCAGAAACGGGATCTTGGTTGTGTGAAAATGTAAACCTCGTCGTAACCCCTCCTGCAAGATGATATGATCCAAAGAACATCGTTAGGAAATCGTCAACAACAAAAACAAGAGACTTGTGTAAAGATTGTCCTGAGTGGCTTTACCCTGCGTATCCACAGTAAGTAGGCTTATAGTTGTATATGAGATTGCTTAGCACTTTCTTTGATGGTGGTCTGTTCAGTGACTTCCTAGCTTCACTGCAGCGCATTCAACCCGCAATCCATGAGAAAAACAAGTGCGCACTAAATGTGTTGGAGAAACTGTGAAAACGTTGAGATGAGAGAGAGATCTTACCTGACTAAATAACTAGCAGCATGCTGTGTCACCTGGATTGCATCCTCAGAGTGTGGAATCGCGGATGATCCCCATTCAAATGCATTTTTCTACAGAGAGTTAGTTAAGTGCAATAAGAGCTTTGTTTCTTTTCTAAAAATCAAAACTGTGCACTGAGAAAATAGGATTAGAAACATGAGTTTAATTGGCCAGTATACCTCAGGATGCCACTGGAAGCCAGTTATTGGGTATCTCTTTGCTTTAACAGTTGAAACATAAGTCTGCAAACGAAATATAATTACATCCGTTCGCAAGTCAGATTCTGAAATTCATAGAGTACTCTCATGGTTTATAGGAATATTATTACCTTGCTGTTTTCATCTATGCAGGTTGTGAGGATTTCAAAGAAACTAGACAAAGCAGGATTGCCTTGAAAGTTTGCTGGTGTGATACCATACTGGGATATAACAACAATCCGTATCAGCATTCAGCAAGCATATAAAAATGAGCCTATAAATAACTGTTTAGACATGGCAATCAAAAATTGCCTAACCACAGAGGTAAACAAAACAATAGGGAGAGAGAAACAACCAAAGCAGTCTTAGTGTCAAATTGCTCTCTTTAATACGTTAGCTTTGACAATTGAACTCCATATTCTGCAGAAAACTAGAGGTGGCATTACTAACCTTGTGTTTCTGCATAACCAAACAATCTGTACTGAGTTTTTTCAACAGCTCTGGAGGAAATCTGGAAATACGAAAACATTACATTTATATATTGGGAATAGTTGAGATCATTATAAACTGAAAAACGAAAAGGATCATGAAAAAGCTATGCACCTTTGGAATAATGTTCCATCGATATTAACATTATCAACAAACTGTAGGGTTGATGCATTATCCTCTGCATCAAATCTTTCAAGAATGTCTCTGTTCTGTTACCAATGACAAAGGATTTGAGAGATTTTAGAATGTCACCTGACTGAGAGTTTGTACTTAAGGAAAGAAGAAGAGAGTCACCTGACTGATGATAATTGACATAAGCTCGAATCCGAGACAAATGCCATAAACTGGAAAATGCTCTCCAGCATCATTTCTCTCCAAAGCTTTCTGGTGAGAAACACAAATAATTGGAATTCATATTCGGTGAGCAAAGCAAACAAAT
>NW_003302367.1:0-11263 GCF_000004255.2 Arabidopsis lyrata subsp. lyrata | reverse complement strand
TCCGACATCCACATGGTAGTATATTCAAAAACAGGGTTTTCAATAATCAAATTGTGTACAAATAATAACGAAAAATCGTTTATATCTAACGCTATTATTATTCAACACAATAACATTTATAAAACGCTGTCATTACATTAAACTTTGAAAGAGTAAATAAAACGCTATTATTACACAACACAATAACATTTATAAAACGCTGTCATTACATATATTAACAGCGTAAATAAAACGCTATGAAAGAGTAATTCATAACTTTTCAGAAACGCTATTAAAGATAATACAATAATAGCTTGACATAAAACCGCTATCGAAAGTGGCGGAGCTATTATAGCGTGCGATGATATAGCGTTTGGTAAAACGCTATTGTATCTATCAATAGCGTTTTCTGACCGCTACAAAAAGCCAATATTCTTGTAGTGATACTTTCGAATATTTCTGGTACTTTTTGGATAGATTCTGTACAAAGTATCCACCCAAACCGCTCCAAAGATTTTTTCGAGTTTTCACCGGTTCTCAAAACTTTTATGGACAAATTCGAATCCGAAAGGAAGCAAACTAACCTGAACAAAAAAATTAAAATACACGAACTGAACGTAAACCTCATGACCCAAAAACTGAAACCGAATGGACCCGACCCGAGCCCGATCCGATGCTGATGATTCTTCCAAAAAAATACCCTCATTGACAATAATATGTTAATCATGTTAATTATCTATGGATTCATCTTTTTATAATTAGAAACATTACGAATTTGCACTGGAGTTTTGAATTAATATTATTCTCTAAAACCCGTAAATCACGAAATTTTTCCGTCAAAATCGAAAATAGCAGAATTGCAAACTTCAGTTTTCCCATAGAAACAAAAAAATTCATTTTTGCCAAAACCGTAAAATCAAGATTTTAATGGAAAATTTGAGGACTACCGTTGTTCCATTGAAACCAAAAAAATTGTGTAATTGCGTTTAATCCCGCCAAAATCATAAATTCACAATTTTGCAAGAAAATTGCATAATATAATTTCCCCGCCAAAATTGTGGTATACAATTTACCGCCAAAACTGTAAAATTGCAATTTTGGCAGAAAAATTGCAGAATATTGTTTTCTCACCAAAACATAAATTTAAATATAATAATCGATTTTAGTTTTTATTTCGATTTGCTTATATCTTTATTTTTGAAGTTTTTGTTAAAATTTTAAGAAAATTTTGTTCTATGCAGCACTTTTATGAAACTCAATCTCCTTCTAGAGCACATTAGAGGTAATAGACACTTTTTTAAATTTTTTTACTATATTACCCTCAACTCACTCTACAACACATATTTCTATCTAGTTTCATCCTCACTTTCCCTCAAAATCTGTTTTACAATAAATAATTATTTAATTAAAATAATTATAACTCTCTCTCTCCTCTTTTATTATTTTTCTCACCCTATCACCTAAGTTGATTGTAGGGTATAGTATCAAGAGTATAGTTTAGGGTTGAGGGTCTAGTATATGGTTCTCCATTTAGTAGTGACCAACAGTTCCAAAGGGGATGGACGATAGTGATTGAAACATTGTGTAATGTAATGGACATATTTATGTGAACATGGATATGAAATCTTTTATTTGTCATGGTCATTTTAAATGGACAAATTTATGTGGACATGGAGATAAGAACATTGGACTTTTTCTTTGTCATGGTCATCGTCTAATGGATAAAGTTATGTGGACATGAAAATGAGAAAAGTGGATTAAGAAATCTTCATGATCAGCTTTTAATAACACAAATAAACTTGTGTGCGTATTGTTTTATCACTTAAGAACTTTGTAGCCTCTTCTTTTTATTTCAGTTCCCCAAATCAGATAAACGTTGATTAATAACTGAGAGAACTTATACTCATCACACTCTATATGAACCTACTAGATGATGGATGTGAACATATGGATGGTCAAAAATATCTAGGAACTAATAGTTCAAGTTCATCTTTCCATAAATATAAGCCTTGATTCAACACAAGCTTTGCAATAAAATAAATCTAATAATTGATTCAACACAAGTTTAGGGTTTATGGTTAAGGTTTAGGGATAAGGGTTTAATGTCTAGGGTTTAGGGTTTAGTATCTAGGGTTTAATGTCTAGGGTTTAGGGTTTAGTATCTAGAGTTCAGTAACTAGGGTTTAGGGGTTAGGATTTAGGGTTTAGGACTTAGTATCTAGGGTTTAGGGTTTAGTATCTTGGGTTTAGGATTTAAGGTTTAGGGTTTAGTATCTAGTGTATGTGGAAGTCGAAACTAACACAATCAAGATTTGTCTAGGGTTTTATTTTAGGAATACGATAATCGTGAATTCTCAAAGAACAACAGAAACGATTTGTAACCAAAGATGGTGTTCTTGATATTATTGATGAAAAGAGTAGTTTTGATCGTACAAGAGTTTGATCGTAAAAGAAAAAGGTGTTTGTGCTGTGAGAGCTTTGCGTAGTGTAGATTCTAGAGCGATATTGCTTGCCCTTTCGCTTGAGCCTTGAATCTCTTTATATAGGGATGATAAACCGCCTCTCCAGCGATATTCTCGGAAGATTTCCATTTATCTCGAAGTCGGCCAGAATATCGCGGATTAGGACAATTTCCTTATTCTTCGGAGTTTTCGGAAGATTTCCTGATTTGAGTTGATCCTTCGCGATTCTTCCTTATCATTTCCGAGTTTATCGGAAATGATCCTTCTTTTTCGGAAATGATAACTTGCTTGGAAATGATACCTTTAGAGAAGAATATTTACTAAGTCTTTGCTTCGGGCGATGATGAAGACTTCGCCTCGGGGAACTTGTGCAACCGGCTCGGGGACAAGAGAGGCATGGCCCAGGTTCCCGAGGGAAACCGGCTCGGGTTCACAGAAAGAGGCAGCTCGGGGGTCTCGACACGAACCGGCTCGGTTTCTCGGAATGAACCGGCTCGGGCACTTGAAGGGAGCCGGCTCGGGTTCACAAGCTTGCTGACGGACCCGAGCAGACTACGGGTGTTCCCCGAGGCAACCAATGCGATCTGGCCCGAGGTGAATGGCGGTCTGACCCGAGGTGAATGGCAGTCTGACCCGAGGTGAATGGCAGTCTGACCCGAGGCGAAGGCAGTTTGACCCGAGGTGAATGACAGTTTGCACCGAGGTGTCTTCAGAAGTTCCCTGAGGCGTTCGAAGTTCGGCTCGGTGCTATGGGATGAAATCCGACCCCAACAGTTAGCCCCCCAGCTCGTTGGTTCGAAGAGCAACCGATGAGTTTCACGACTGTTAGTCCGAGCCGTTTTAACTTTGTTCCGAGCCCATCCTTGTATGCCGCGAAATTTTTAATGCTTCAAAGATGGTTAGTATCCTTTGGTGATTCTGATTCTTAACGATTCAAATCTCTTTGACGCTTCATCTTCTTCTAGCGCGTGTGACGGTTGAGATTCTACCTCGAGAAGTGGAAGAGTCCTCTGCTAATTCCCGAGAACCGTGCGGATGCGAAGTATCTTAATATTGGTCACGCGCACCCGACGCGCCCGAGACTTGGGCGGATGCGAAAAATTATTAAACTCATGTGTACCCGACGCGCCGAAGCGTCCCATAAATATCCGACTCCTGCTTCATTTTCTCATTTCGCAATCTGCAAGGAAAATTTCTAAGGTTCGCTTCTTTTCTCTCTGATCTTGATCTCTTTAATTTCCTCTGCTTTGCTTTATTTTCCGTCGTTCCTCCGCCGTGCCAGATCTTAGATTTGGTTTTTCTGATTTCAAATCTTGTTTTTCCGATTCTTTTTGATTCACCCGAGCCGAAGATGTCACTCTCTGATTCAAGTGATTCGTCCCGAGGCAGAAATATTCCTGTTCACGAAAGGAAAATGGTCTGGAGCAGTCCCTCGGGAGGAGCCGAGGCTAGTTTTTCAAATTGCTCCGAGCGGAACGGCGATAGTGAATCAAGGTCGTCACCCGTAGACCAAGATCCGAGCCAATTTGTGGCTCGGGAAGATACAGTTGCCAATGTGGCTCGGGATGAGGATCTTCCTGATGATCCCGAGGCGACTTTAATTACGGGGAGAACGCATCCTCCGTCTAAGGACGAAGCTGGGGGCTCTCGTTGGCAAAAGGCGCCCGAGCCGTCTTTGCTCCCTGTAAAGGCCGAGGCGGTTCACTATGACTCCGATGCAGAGGCGAGAATGCTTCAGGCCAGGATGCAGGCGGCTAAGGCTCTGCAGCGGAAGACGAAGCGAGCCAGAAAAGCAAAAAGGCCCGACCCCCCTGGTTCTACGCTATCCACCGAGGACTCCCTCAGAGAATTGAGAACTCGGTTTGGTTTCAGCGAAGGAGTCACGATGAGGCTTCCGACTCCGAGTGAATGAGCCGACAATCCTCCCGAGGGGTTCTTCACGCTGTACGAGGGGTTTTTCAGTTTTTGTTTCCTGTGGTTCCCTCTCCCGAGGCTGATCGTTGAGTATCTGTGGTCGTACAAGATTGCGTTGGCTCAGATCTCAACCCGCGGACTGCGGCATCTTATCGGGATCTTAGTTAGGAGTTTCGAGGCGGATAAAGTTTTGTCCCTCGGGCATTTAAGGAATTTCCTGGAGGTTCGTCGTAGCCCGGATCTTCCGGAAAGATACTACATCTCGCCGAGCAAAAATAAAAAGATCATTGGCGGGTTCCCGAGCAAGGACGAGAAATACACTGATCATTTCTTCTTCGTCGCGATTGACGAGGACTCCGTTCCCGAGGGATGCCTTGATAAAATTGTTGCGAAATGGGGCAAAATCGGTAGTTTACCCGAAGCGTTTGAGTTCTTTTTTCTGTCGCGATTTGATCGATTTATTCTGACCAGTTTTGTTTTCGTTTTCAGATCGTAACCCGGCGTTCCTCGAGCTTATCCCCGAAGATCTTCTAGAAATTCACGAGGAGTTAGCTTCGCGGAAGTGTAACTGGACCAAACATTTCACGCTCAAAAGAGTTGAGAAAGCGCTGAGATTACTCCGAGGCGTGTCCTGTTCATCCTCGTCATCTTCTTCGGATCACCGACTAAGCGGCTACATGGAGATGCAGAAGGCGAAGATGACACTAAGGGAGAAAAAGGCTGCCGAGAAGGAAGCGGCCGAGCAGAAAAGAGCTCTTGAGGCGGCCTTCAAACCTTTGAGCGAGGGGTCTAGAAGGCCCGAGGCGTCCGATCTTCCCGAGGCGTCTGGCAGGCCCGAAGTGGTTAAGAGCCCCGAACGATCCGGGGTTGACCGAGCGGTTGCTTCGGTTCCTCCCGAAGCGGTTGACGATGTCCCAGCTGGGGACAGTGGAGTTTAAGCTCCCGAGGCCGTACACACCGAGGTTGTGGTTGGCTTGGCTGCTGGTAGACAGGCCAAGTCTAAGGGAAAACGTCCTCGGGGCGACCACTCTACCGACAAGAGGAAGAGGTCGAAGAGCGATCACGGCAGCTCTCGACCGATTTACAAGGACAAGGTGGCTTCGGCCAACCTTGTTGCTTCGTGTGCATGGCCGTTGTTGACGGCCCCTGAGAATCTGGCTGAGGCGGAGAGATACGCCGAGACTTCGGCTAACTTTCTAAAGGTAATGATTTTTTGTTGAACCTCTTGTTTCGAAGTTCTTTTCCGTTCCTAACATGTTATTTTATCCCCAGGCTTTCTCCTCAATGAACACGCTGGTTCGTTCTTATGAATCCGTGAACCGTCAGCATGAAGCTGCCAATGAGCGGCTTGAAATAGCCCGGGCGGAATCGGAGAGGAGAATAGCCGAGGCGACTACGGCGAGAGAAAACGCGGAGGCCCTTGTCGCAGCTGAGCAAGAGGCGAGGCAGAAAGAGGCCAAGGAGAATGCTCGAATTCGGCAAAAAACCGAAGCAGAGGTCGAGCGCCTCAAACGCCTGCTCGCCGAGGAGAAGTCTCTTCGGGAGGTCGAGGTAGCCCGAGCCAGGAAAGCTGCGAAAAGGGCGGTTACTGAAGAGTTCGCCAAGCAGATCGGGACGATCGAGGCGAAACTGGAACAGTTTGACCAAGTTGCCGATCGTTACATGTACTTTTCCCAGGCCAAAGCAAACGCCGAGCTGATCGCCGAGCTCGAAGGGGGAAAGTCGATCGAGGATGAGAAGAAGGAGGTAGAGGCATGGAAAGAAGAGTTCGGGGACGCGGAAGCGGAGTATTCTCGGCTTGCGGTTGAACTGCTCGGAACTTTGAAGGTTCCTCCGGTATCACCCGACTCCGCTCATGATAGCCTTGGAAATAGGTCGGTGGAAGGAGACGCGACCGAAATCGGAGTTATCGATCAAGCAGGAACGTTCCTGGATCCTGCGGCGACGCATGCCGAGGAGCGAGACGAATAAGCCCGAGGCGTCTCTAAAACTCCTTTTTCTTCTGTTTTGTTTTTTTTTATCTCTTTTGTAAAACTTATGCCTGGATGGCTTTATCCATCTGAATGCATGTTTCTTGAATTCGATACCAGTGTTGAGTAACTGGGTTTATGACATGCCCGTCGAGAAGTTATTTCTTCCCAATAATATTAACTTCCGAGCCGAAAACGAAAAGAATCGTGCGCCGGTGTCAATTCAAAAGTTTTAACCTCCGAACTGAATTATACACCGATGTCAACGTGATTGGGAATAGTGAACCAGTGTTAAGATAACTGGGTTTTTGTAAGTGTGACCGCAAAAAGTTAATTTCTCCCGAACCATTTCAACTTCCGAACTGAAAGTGAAAAAGATCGTTTACCAGTGTTAAGGTAACTGGGTTTTGGTTATACGTGACTAATCTTTATCGGTTGCGACCCGAGCTGATATAGTCGATACCAGTGCTTAGAAGCGAACTGGGGTACCAGTGTCGAAGTCAACTGGGTTTTCCGAAGACAATTTCTTTATGGCAAGATATCTCCGACCGAATCGTCTCGACTGTTTATATAGCGCGATGTAACCGAGGAGGTGAAAAGAGCTTTTTCCGTCCGAGGACATGGCCATCGTCTGAACGAACTTTTAGCTTTATAGGTCGATAAGATGACCGTTAAAATATCCGAGGCGGATAAGATTGATAATCTGAAGAGTAAAAACTTAGAGAATTTGAAAAATTTAGTGGGAGTATATATGTATACGGACCCACTCCCCCCTTTTTTAATTAGGGGGGGTAGCTGAACTCGTCCGAGGACGAGCTGCCTACGTACCCTTTTCAGGGATCAAGCCACCCCGTAGTTCAAGTACATTCGTACCTTAGGTTTTTAGCGGTAATATTTCCTTAGATGCATTGCGTTCCAGGATCTAGGTACCGCTTTGCCGTTCATGTTGATGAGTTCGTAGACGCCGGGACGGACTACCTTTGCGATCGTGTAAGGTCCTTCCCAATTCGCGCCGAGCTTACCTGCGTTCTGCTCGGCGGTGTTCTGGAAAACTTTGCGCAGTACGAGCTCTCCTTCGTGGAAGCGGCGATGCTTCACGTGAGAATTGTAGTACCGAGCAGTTGCATTCTGATAGTTCTGCATACGGATCAAAGCTGAATCTCTTCTCTCGTCAATTAAGTCCAGCTCGTCCAGCATCATCTGAGTGTTGGAATTTTCCTGCTCGGGGAGAAAACGTCTTCTCAGTCCCGGGATCTCGGCTTCGGTGGGAATCACACACTCCGTGCCGTAGACAAGGGCGAAAGGTGTTTCTCCCGTGGCCCGCCGCGGCGTGGTTCTGTGTGACCATAACACTCCTTCCAATTCGTCGGCCCAGCGGCCTTTCTTCGCGTCGAGGCGCTTTTTTATTCCGTTGAGAATCGTCTTGTTGGCTGCTTCGGCTTGACCGTTTCCCTGAGGGTACCGAGGCGTAGATTTGCTGAGGCGAATTCCCCATTTCTCGCAGAATCCTTCGAAGCGAGCCGAGATAAACTGCGATCCGTTGTCTGTAACGATCTCGTAAGGTATCCCATGGCGGCATATGATATTCTTCCAGACAAAGTTCTCGACCTGCGCATCTTTGATGCTGGCGTAAGAGTCCGCCTCGATCCATTTGGAGAAATAGTCTGTCAGTACGAGGACGAGTTTCTTCTGCTTGGAGTTGTGTAGAGGTCCGATGATGTCCATGGACCATCGCATGAATGGATAAGGCGAAGTTATAGAAGAGAGGAGCTCGGCGGGTTGATGAATGGTTGGTGCGTGCCTCTGGCATTTATCACATCGTTGAGAAAATTTCTCGCAGTCTTTGACCATCGTCGGCCAAAAATATCCGTGGCGTTTGATCTTTATAGCCAGAGCTCTCCCGCCAGAATGGTTTCCACAAGATCCGCCGTGAACTTCTTCCATGACTCTCCGAGCTTCATTTCCTTCGACACAGATAAGGAGGGGCCCAGAAAATCGCCATTTAAAGAGCTCTCCGCCGATCAGAGTATACCGAGCCGCTTTGGCCTTAAGCTTCCGAGCTGCCCACTTTTCAGTAGGAACTTCTCCATCGGCGATGTAGCTTCGGATGGCACCGATCCATTTGGCGTCGCTTTCGTATTCGGGCTCGGTTGCGTCCGTAATTTGCTGGTCTAGCTGTTCGATGTCCATTTCTTCCGGCTCTTCTGTCTCCCGAGCTGTTAGAACTTGTTCCTTGCTATTATCTTCAATGCTCGGCTTTTCGATGAACTCAACTGGTATGATTCTCTTCAGATTTGGGTCGGATGTTGAAGCTAGAGCCGCTAAGGCATCGGCCGACGTGTTCTCACCTCGTGGGATTCTGGTTAACTCAAACTCTCCGAACTGTTTCGCCAAGTCTTGTGTGAGAGCAAGATACGCTTCCATTCGTTCGTCGCGAGCCGCGTATTCTCCATTGAATTGATTAGCCACGAGCTGGGAGTCGCAAAAGGCTCGCAGCTTGTTGATCTTAAGTCCCCGAGCCAGCTTAAGTCCTGCTATCAGCGCTTCGTACTCAGTAACGTTGTTAGTCGCGTCGAAATTTAGCCGGAAGGATTGTTCAAAGATTTCACCCTCTGGTGATGCGAGGCGGATTCCGACGCTAGAACCTTGTTTTGAGGATGAGCCGTCGGCGTGGAGGATCCAAACAGCATTGGGTGACTCTTCTCGGACGTTCTCCATTGGCAGCTCGATGATAAAATCAGCCAGGACTTGAGATTTCGCGCATGTTTTGTTCCTGTATTCGATGTCATACTCGCTGAGTTCTATTGCCCACTTGGCTAGGCGTCCTGATTGGCTCGGACTGTGCAAGATGGTTCGGAGTGATACGGGTGCCATGACGACAATCGAGTGAGACTGGAAATATGGCTGTAGCTTCCGAGCTGACATAACTACGGCGAGGGCGAGCTTTTCAGTTTGCGGGTAGCGTGTTTCCGCGTCGGTGAAAGTTTGCGAGACATAAAATATCGGCTTCTGCTCCCCTCTGTCTTCCCTGACTATGACTATACTTATAGCCGTATCAGAGACTGCGATGTACAGGAATAACGGCTCGCCCGGGACTGGTTTCGCTAACACTGGTGGATTAGCCAAATATTTCTTCAGTTCCTGGAAAGCTTCTTCGCAGCGATCGGTCCATTCGAATTTCTTGTTCCCGCGCAGGGTATCGTAGAAAGCCAGGCATTTGTCAGTGGACCGCGAGATAAATCGGTTCAAGGCCGCGACTCTCCCGGTGAGACGTTGGACTTCGCGCTTGTTCTGTGGTGAGGGCATGTTCAGTAGAGCATCGATTTGCTTCGGGTTTGCTTCGATGCCTCGGTGAGTTACGAGATATCCCAAGAATTCTCCCGACTTTACAGCGAAACGACATTTTGCCGGATTGAGCTTCATGTTATGCTTGTTGAGCTGGCGAAAACAGTCGCGCAGATGGGCTATATGATCGCTTTCCTCAAGGGATTTGACTAACATGTCGTCGATATAAACTTCCATCGTCTTCCCGAGCTGCTCGGAGAACATCCTGTTGACGAGGCGTTGATACGTTGCGCCGGCATTCTTGAGTCCGAAGGGCATGACTTTGTAACAGTAGATACCTCGGTCTGTGATGAATGCTGTCTTCTCGCGATCGTCGGGGTGCATGAGAATCTGATTGTATCCTGCGAAAGCGTCCATGAATGATAGTAACTTATTTCCCGCGGTTGCTTCCACTAAACGATCGATATGTGGGAGCGGAAAACTGTCTTTAGGGCAAGCTTTGTTCAGATCGGTGAAATCGACGCAGACTCTCCACTTGCCGTTCTTCTTTTTAACCACGACAGGATTTGCTAACCAGTCCGGATACCTCGCTTCAGAGATCGAGCCGATCTTCAGGAGCTTTTCAACTTCGGCGTTCACGGCATCTGCGCGATCCCGGCCCAATTTTCTTCGTTTCTGCTTGATGGGCTTGAAAGATGGATCAACATTCAGCTCGTGGCAGATTACGTCGATGCTCACTCCAGGTAGATCTTCAGCTGACCAGGCGAAGGTGTTGATGTTCTCTTTGAGGAATGAGATGAGCTCGGTCTTGATTTCCTCGCTTAAGTCGCTGCCAATTTCCACGCATCGTTCAGGCCGTTCGTCGTCGAGGCTAATGGAGATTACAGGATCCGAGGTAGGCTTCTTCTCCTCGCGTGCCTCCTCGATCTGTAATTGCTATAACTGTTTAGATATAGCCTTCTCTTCACTCCGGCCAAGTTTCGATTTCTTGTGATCGGTTTCAGCCTTCGCTTCAGTGACAGGGTTTCTGAGTTTGTGTGCTGCCATGAAACACATCCGAGAATTTTTCTGACTGCCCCATATCGTTTTTACGCCATTAGGGGTCGGGAATTTGACACACAGATGATATGTCGATGCGACAGCTCGCATTAGATTTAACCACGGGGTTCCCATTATGACGTTGTAGATGGTAGGTCGGTCGGTGACTGAGAAGTTGACTATCTTTGTTACCCCGCCAGCTCGGACTGGTAGTTGGATGGTTCCAAGTGTCATCAAAGTTTCCCCTGAAAATCCGAGGACAGGCCTCGGGGTCGGAATCACCTGTGACATGTCGATGTTCATTCGTTGGAGCGTTTCGCGAAAGATCACGTCAATGGTGCTGCCGGTGTCAATTAACACTCGGTAAATATCATGATCTCCTATCGCTAATGTGACAACGATTGGATCGTTATGAGGCATGTCGAGCCCGTTTGTCTCGCTTTCTTCGAATGTGATCACGTCGTTAGGTCGATCGAAGCGTCTTGTCCAGTTGCTAGGCGTCTCGGCTCGGCGTTGATAAGCTTGATTGCCGCTACAGTGTCAGAGCAGGACCGGCTCGTGTCGCGTTGTGGGATTCTTTTTTTTTTTTTTTTTTTTTTTTTTTTTTTTTTTTTC
>NW_003302368.1:9867-11642 GCF_000004255.2 Arabidopsis lyrata subsp. lyrata | reverse complement strand
TTTTTTAAAACATTGTGTTTTTAGGATTAAAATAAAAAGTAAAAACGCAAACAGATTTCGAAGGAGTAATATTACCCAGTGAGTTATGGACCGCAGTTTAAAATCACTTTACGGGTAATAACTAGCGGTCCATTAAATAACGCTCTGGATAATATTTTTTTTATAATGTTTTCTTCTTATAAAAATGGGTATTGCACATTATATATTTTTTTTAAACTCATTCACAGTTCTAAATACTTTGAAAAATGCAGATTTTTGTTCTTCATCTCTAAGAATCAAGTGAATTTCTAATTTAAAATTATATTATAAAATAGTTAACTTATGCATATAAAATTAGGGAAATTTATGAAATCTGCCACAAAGTGGTGGTCCCCTTTCTGCAAATGCCACATTTTCGAAAACTCCTCGGATATACCACATTCTTGTGGTAGGTTCGACTTGATCTGACCAAAATATCCTCTGCTTTTGGTTTGGAAAGAAGGAAGAATTTGTCTTCTTTCATTTGTAGTAGTGTCTTTACAGATGAGGACGTGGAAGAGTAATAAATGAGGCAAAAAGCAAATATTTAATCATAATAAATATGTTCTGATTTTGGTGAAATAATTCACAAACAACAAAAAAATTAGTCAACGTTATAGGCATTGTGGTGAGTTTATGAGAGTGTTTTTTTGGTAGGAAGCTTGTGAGAGTATGTTGCTAATGCAAATAATTATTTGTGGAAAATAATTATTTATAAAAGTAATAAATTACATTAGATGTTTTTTTTTGATAAATCAAAAAATATATATATAGTTGTGCTGAGCTTATGAGAATATGTTGTTAATGTAATTAATTTTTGTGGAAAATATATACATATATATATATATATATATTATGGACAATATTTATTTTGTAAATATTAATAGAATAAACTTAAGTTTGTCTACCAAAATTAAATGGTATAGAGTTAAGAGAAGATATTTAAGTTTGGTTAAGTTTGCCCTTTAAAATAAAATAATAAAATATAACCTGAAAGAAACCATGTCTAAATATCATGGACAATAATTATCGTGAATATATATGATATCGACTAAATAACTTTATATAAGGTACAACATAAATTTGTCCATGGACAATACGAAAGATAAAACATTTTATGTAGACAATATTTATTCTGTAAACACTAATAGAATAAACTTAAGTTTGTCCACCAAGATTAAATGATATAGAATTAAGATAAGATGTTTAAGTTTGGTTAAATTTGTCCTTTAAAATAAATAATAAAATATAACATGAAAGAAACCATGTATAAATATTGTGGACAATAATTATCGTGAACATATATGATATGGACTAAAAAAAATTTTATATAAGGTACAACATAAATTTGTCCATCAATTTTTAATGGACAATACGAAAGATAAAATATCTCATGTAGACAATACTTTCTAATATTTAATGTAACGACGCGACACCAAAGATTATAATTAGACACGATTGTGGCTTAGAAATGACAGCGGCAACATCGACGAGCTCCGGTGATAACAATAGTTTGGACGACATTGTGAAACGATGGCGGTGCCTCAAATCTTAGAATGAAAGGAGACGGAAGAAGACGGCAAGATCTCCAAGTACAAAGGCGGTGACGGCAGTGATGATGATCTCCGACGATGGGTAGTTCTTGGATCTCATCTTGATTATTAACCACATAAGTGGTGAAAGAGATAGAGAAAAGAGAGAGGGAGAAGAAAAATGAGAGACCTAGGAGAGAGAAAATAGAAAATAAAGGGAAGGAG
>NW_003302368.1:5900-9661 GCF_000004255.2 Arabidopsis lyrata subsp. lyrata | reverse complement strand
TTTCCCGTTAATTCCTAGTGAGAGTATGAAAAAGCCCGTTTTCCGGCAAAAAGGTGGTCACGCAAATGTGTCATTATAATCTCTCTTCACATGTTCACGGACCTAAAGCTAGCCAGCTCTCCTCCACCCGCTATTATTATTATTTTTTAACCCATCAAATCTTTTGAATAAAAATACAAAGTAACTTTCGAATTTTGAAAAAAAAAATGGTTATTCAAAAGTAGGTAATCTGTGAAATTTTAGATATTATATCGTCCGAGAGACTAATCGTATGATCAATGTAGTTATTGAGGTCACATGGGATAATGCAGACAGCAAGAAAGAGACAATTGTAAGTGGAGAGACACAAATAAAATAGGACTAAAGAATGTTGTCGACTGATCTATCTTTAAGACTTGGAATGGTTATCTCATTCTGCAAATCCAGTTCCTTCACGTGTGTATACTATAATATTTTTTGAGAAAGATGTATACTATAATGTTATTTCATTAATTTTAACTTTGTAGACGATCACCAAAATTAAAGCAGTAGACTCTTTAAGATTACTTTAGAAAATAATTAAATAACTTATTCATCATTGAAGCGAAAAGAAGATAAGACAGTATTTTGTAATTTATATTTGGATAAAGGTACTATAAAATACAAATTATTTAAGCTTTATATTTTGATTCCGAATATCAATTAGAAAAGACTATCTTATCTTTTTTGATGTACTACAAAAAATGTAACTTCATATTTATTTTCTATTTTTTTAAATGCGCAATAAACTTATCTTATAATTTTGGAAACATGTGTTTTCGTATTATAGCGTGATAAAATAATTGCCGATTGTTTTGGTGATGACCGTCTATAACAATTTGTCTTTCTAACCAATCATGATTTCTAATGAATACTCTCTCCCCTTTTTTACTTGTCGTTTAAAGTTTTTTCACGCATATTAAGAAAACCTTTAATTTTTTTTGTTTTATCCCTAATTAATATATTATTTTATTTTATATCATCAATTGAAAAACTAAAATAATAAGAGTAAAATTAGAAAAACTATCAAAAATCTGTATTGAAAATAGAAAACGACAACTAATTTGAAACAAAATTTAACTTATAAAACGACAACTAATATGAAATGGAGGGAGTATGTGATTAATAGAAAAAACAAATTGTCGAGTTGACGTCTAAATGCCATTGAAATGGCCGTACATACTTTTTAATTATATAAACACTGATTTAAATCAAATTCATAGCTATGACGTCCAATGTTTGAGTGCTTTGAGACTCATTACGAATATACTGTTTTTTTTACTAACTCCAAATATCTAATTTAATATAGTGTATTTTGTTGTTAAAGTCTAATCGAATACTCTCTCTCTCTTTCAAAATAACTGTCATTCTAGATTTAATTTTTTGTTTCAATTTAGTTGTCGTATTTTTTTTAATGTAGATATTTGTCAAAATTTTCACTTTTATCTCTATGACTTCTATGAATTAACCAATAACCAATAAAAATCTTTTATAGTACATTAATTGAAGTATAGTTAGTGGTGCCATAATTGACTCCTTATGTTGTGTACTTTTTTTTTGGTAGGACCTTCTGTTGTATACTTGTGTTGTGCGTTCAGAGCCCAAAGTACTGTGTATGTGGACAATTACACGTCAGCGCCTGTTGGATGACAAGCTTCACAACTACACAACAGAAGTAGTTCATTATGGGGTCACAAGTACACAACAGAAGTAGTTCATTATGGGGTCACAAGTACACAACAGAAGTAGTTGTGGTGAGCTTATGAGAATATGTTGTTAATGTAATTAATTTTTGTGGAAAATTTATATATATATATATATATATATATATTATGGACAATATTTATTTTGTAAATATTAATATAATAAACTTAAGTTTGTCTACCAAAATTAAATGGTATAGAGTTAAGAGAAGATATTTAAGTTTGGTTAAGTTTGCCCATTAAAATAAAATAATAAAATATAACCTGAAAGAAACCATGTCTAAATATCATGGACAATAATTATCGTGAATATATATGATATCGACTAAATAACTTTATATAAAGTACAACATAAATTTGTCCATGGACAATACGAAAGATAAAACATTTTATTTAGACAATATTTATTCTGTAAACACTAATAGAATAAACTTAAGTTTGTCCACCAAGATTAAATGAGATAGAATTAAGATAAGATGTTTAAGTTTGGTTAAGTTTGTCCTTTAAAATAAATAATAAAATATAACATGAAAGAAACCATATATAAATATTGTGGACAATAATTATCGTGAACATATATGATATGGACCAAAAAAAACTTTATATAAGGTACAACATAAATTTGTCCATCAATTTTTAATGGACAATACGAAAGATAAAATATCTCATGTAGACAATACTTTCTAATATTTAATGTAACGACGCGACACCAAAAATTATAATTAGACACGATTGTGGCTTAGAAATGACAGCGGCAACATCAACGAGCTCCGGTGATAACAATAGTTTGGACGACATTGTGAAACGATGGCGGTGCCTCAAATCTTAGAATGAAAGGAGACGGAAGAAGACAGCAAGATCTCCAAGTATAAAGGCGGTGACGGCAGTGATGATGATCTCCGATGATGGGTAGTTCTTGGATCTCATCTTGATTATTAACCACAGAAGTGGTGAAAGAGATAGAGAAAAGAGAGAGGAAGAAGAAAAAAGGAGAGAACATAGGAGAGAGAAAATAGAAAATAAAAGGAATGAGATCATTTGTTTGTTTTTGTCTTTTTCGTTTAGTTAATTTGGAGGACATTTTAGTCATTTCTTGTTTTGTATTGTGGTATAGAGGAAAAGTTTTTTAAAATGTGGTATTTTTGTGGGAGAAACTTGGAAATGTGGTAGTAATGACAAATTTCCCGTTAATTCCTAGTGAGAGTATGAAAAAACCCGTTTTCCGGCAAAAAGGTGGTCACGCAAATGTGTCATTATAATCTCTCTTCACATGTTCACGGACCTAAAGCTAGCTAGCTCTCCTCCACTCGCTATTATTATTATTTTTTAACCCATCAAATCTTTTGAAGAAAAATACAAAGTAACTTTCGAATTTTGAAAAAAAAAATGGTTATTTAAAAGTAGGTAATCTGTGAAATTTTAGATATTATATCGTCCGAGAGACTAATCGTAGGAGCAATGTTGTTTTTGAGGTCACATGGGATAATGCAGACAGCAAGAAAGAGACAATTGTAAGTGGAGAGACACAAATAAAATAGGACTAAAGAATGTTGTCGACTGATCTATCTTTAAGACTTGGAATGGTTATCTCATTCTGCAAATCCAGTTCCATCACGTGTGTATACTATAATGTTTTTTGATAAAGATGTATACTATAATGTTATTTCATTAATTTTAACTTTGTAGACGATCACCAAAATTAAAGCAGTAGACTCTTTAAGATTACTTTAGAAAATAATTAAATAACTTATTCATCATTGAAGCGAAAAGAAGATAAGACAGTATTTTGTAATTTATATTTGGATAAAGGTACTATAAAATACAAATTATTTAAGTTTTATATTTTGATTCCGAATATCAATTAGAAAAGACTATCTTATCTTTTTTTATGTACTACAAAAAATGTAACATCAAATTTATTTTCTATTTTTTTAAATGCGCAATAAACTTATCTTATAATTTTGGAAACATGTGTTTTCGTATTATAGCGTGAGAAAATAATTGCCGATTGTTTTGGTGATGACCGTCTATAACAATTTC
>NW_003302368.1:0-5800 GCF_000004255.2 Arabidopsis lyrata subsp. lyrata | reverse complement strand
TAGTTTCTGGATGGTTATTTAAAAGTAGGTAATCTGTGAAATTTTAGATATTATATCGTCCGAGAGACTAATCGTAGGAGCAATGTTGTTTTTGAGGTCACATGGGATAATGCAGACAGCAAGAAAGAGACAATTGTAAGTGGAGAGACACAAATAAAATAGGACTAAAGAATGTTGTCGACTGATCTATCTTTAAGACTTGGAATGGTTATCTCATTCTGCAAATCCAGTTCCATCACGTGTGTATACTATAATGTTTTTTGATAAAGATGTATACTATAATGTTATTTCATTAATTTTAACTTTGTAGACGATCACCAAAATTAAAGCAGTAGACTCTTTAAGATTACTTTAGAAAATAATTAAATAACTTATTCATCATTGAAGCGAAAAGAAGATAAGACAGTATTTTGTAATTTATATTTGGATAAAGGTACTATAAAATACAAATTATTTAAGTTTTATATTTTGATTCCGAATATCAATTAGAAAAGACTATCTTATCTTTTTTTATGTACTACAAAAAATGTAACATCAAATTTATTTTCTATTTTTTTAAATGCGCAATAAACTTATCTTATAATTTTGGAAACATGTGTTTTCGTATTATAGCGTGAGAAAATAATTGCCGATTGTTTTGGTGATGACCGTCTATAACAATTTGTCTTTCTAACCAATCATTATTTCTAATTAATACTCTCTCCGTTTTTTTACTTGTCGTTTAAAGTTTTTTCACGCATATTAAGAAAACCTTTAATTCTTTTGTTTTATCCCTAATTAATATATTATTTTATTTTATTTCATCAATTGAAAAACTAAAATAATAAGGGTAAAATTAGAAAAACTATCAAAAATCTGTATTGAAAATAGAAAACGACAACTAATTTGAAACAAAATTTAACATATAAAACGACAACTAATTTGAAATAGAGGGAGTATGTGATTAATAGAAAAAATAAATTGTCGAGTTGACGTCTAAATGCCATTGAAATGGCCGTATAGACTTTTTAATTATATAAACACTGATTTAAATCAAATTCATAGCTATGACGTCCAATGTTTGAGTGCTTTGAGACTCATTACGAATATACTGTTTTTTTTACTAACTCCAAATATCTAATTTAATATAGTGTATTTTGTTGTTAAAGTCTAATCTAATACTCTCTCTCTCTCTTTCAAAATAATTGTCATTCTAGATTTAATTTTTTGTTTCAGTTTAGTTGTCGTTTTTGTTTTTCAATGTAGATATTTGTCAAATTTTTCACTTTTATCTCTATGACTTTTATGAATTAACCAATAACCAATAAAAATCTTTTATAGTACATTAATTGAAGGATAACTTAGAAACAGAGGGAGTATAGTTAGTGGTGCCATAATTGACTCCTTCTGTTGTGTACTTTTTTTTTTGTAGGACCTTCTGTTGTATACTTGTGTTGTGCGTTCAGAGCCCAAAGTACTGTGTATGTGGACAATTACACGTCAGCGCCTGTTGGATGACAAGCTTCACAACTACACAACAGAAGTAGTTCATTATGGGATCACAAGTACACAACATAAGTAGTTGTGGTGAGCTTATGAGAATATGTTGTTAATGTAATTAATTTTTGTGGAATATATATATTATGGACAATATTTATTTTATAAATATTAATAGAATAAACTTAAGTTTGTCTACCAAAATTAAATGGTATAGAGTTAAGAGAAGATATTTAAGTTTGGTTAAATTTGCCCTTTAAAATAAAATAATAAAATATAACCTGAAAGAAACCATGTCTAAATATCATGGACAATAATTATCGTGAATATATATGATATGGACTAAATAACTTTATATATTTATATAAGGTACAACATAAATTTGTCCATGGACAATACGAAAGATAAAACATTTTATTTAGACAATATTTATTCTGTAAACACTAATAGAATAAACTTAAGTTTGTCCACCAAGATTAAATGATATAGAATTAAGATAAGATGTTTAAGTTTGGTTAAGTTTGTCCTTTAAAATAAATAATAAAATATAACATGAAAGAAACCATGTATAAATATTGTGGACAATAATTATCGTGAACATATATGATATGGACTAAAAAAAACTTGAGTAAATTTGGGGAAATGCCCTGTTTATGTTTACATTTTTGAAAAATACCTACTTTTTATTTTTGTCTTAAAAACTAATTTTCTAATATGTAAAAATTACTAAAATAGCCAATTTAAAACTTGATAGTAATTAACAAAAATCTATATTTTAATATAAAATCAACTATTGATGATAAATAAATATTCAATTTTTACAAAACTGTTATCTAACTAACGTTTCCAAAAATATTTATTTTCTTAAATATTTTTCTAAAACAATAATGAATTTTCTATATGACAAAAACTACGTGGGAAATTTTCAAACATTATTAAGATCTTTATTTTTTGAAAATACATAAATACAAAACAGAAGAAAATAGTATGAGTAGTTTACTTTGCCATTTTTTTTTTTAAACGTTGATGTTGAAGAAGATGCAAACTTTGGTGATGACGTTAGAACATTGAAGACTCTCTGGCTCTATATAACTTGACAAATATTCAATGATAAACTTTAGAATACTTTCATATATTAATCTTTTTAATTTTAACATATGAAATCAACAAAGCATCCTTATCATTTCGAATATATAATTTTAATTTACTAGAAATATATTTTATATATAAATCTGGACTAAAATGTCCTATTACATATAAAAAATATATTTTTCAAGAAAAAAACTAAAAAGGTGTATTTTTCAAACTATAAGTCATAAATAGGGTAGATTTCAAAAAACCCCAAAAAACTTTATATAAGGTACAACATAAATTTGTCCATCAATTTTTAATGGACAATACGAAAGATAAAATATCTCATGTAGACAATACTTTCTAATATTTAATGTAACGACGCAACACCAAAGATTACAATCACGATTGTGGCTTAGAAATGACAGCGGCAACATCGACGAGCTCCGGTGATAACAATAGTTTGGACGACATTGTGAAACGATGGCGGTGCCTTAAATCTTAGAATGAAAGGAGACGGAAGAAGACGGCAAGATCTCCAAGTACAAAGGCGGTGACGGCAGTGATGATGATCTCCGACGATGGGTAGTTCTTGGATCTCATCTTGATTATTAACCACAGAAGTGGTGAAAGAGATAGAGAAAAGAGAGAGGAAGAAGAAAAAAGGAGAGAACATAGGAGAGAGAAAATAGAAAATAAAAGGAAGGAGATAATTTGTTTGTTTTTGTCTTTTTCGTTTAGTTAATTTGGAGGACATTTTAGTCATTTCTTGTTTTGTATTGTGGTATAAAGGAAAAGTTTTTTAAAATGTGGTATTTTTGTGGGAGAAACTTGGAAATATGGTAGTAATGACAAATTTCCCGTTAATTCCTAGTGAGAGTATGAAAAAGCCCGTTTTTCGGCAAAAAGGTGGTCACGCAAATGTGTCATTATAATCTCTCTTCACATGTTCACGGACCTAAAGCTAGCTAGTTCTCCTCCTCCCGCTATTATTATTATTTTTTAACCCATCAAATCTTTTGAAGAAAAATACAAAGTAACTTTCGAATTTTGAAAAAAAAAATGGTTATTTAAAAGTAGGTAATCTGTGAAATTTTAGATATTATATCGTCCGAGAGACTAATCGTATGAGCAATGTTGTTTTTGAGGTCACATGGGATAATGCAGACAGCAAGAAAGAGACAATTGTAAGTGGAGAGACACAAATAAAATAGGACTAAAGAATGTTGTCGAGTGATCTATCTTTAAGACTTGGAATGGTTATCTCATTCTGCAAATCCAGTTCCTTCACGTGTGTATACTATAATGTTTTCTGATAAAGATGTATACTATAATGTTATTTCATTAATTTTAACTTTGTAGACGATCACCAAAATTAAAGTAGTAGACTCTTTAAGATTACTTTAGAAAATAATTAAATAACATATTCATCATTGAAGCGAAAAGAAGATAAGACAGTATTTTGTAATTTATATTTGGATAAAGGTACTATAAAATACAAATTATTTAAGTTTTATATTTTGATTCCGAATATCAATTAGAAAAGACTATCTTATTTTTTTTGATGTACTACAAAAAATGTAACTTCAAATTTATTTTCTATTTTTTAAAATGCGCAATAAACTTATCTTATAATTTTGGAAACATGTGTTTTCGTATTATAGCGTGATAAAATAATTGCCGATTGTTTTGGTGATGACCGTCTATAACAATTTGTCTTTCTAACCAATCATGATTTCTAATTAATACTCTCTCCGTTTTTTTACTTGTCGTTTAAAGTTTTTTCACGCATATTAAGAAAACCTTTAATTTTTTTGTTTTATCTCTAATTAATATATTATTTTATTTTATATCATCAATTGAAAAACTAAAATAATAAGGGTAAAATTAGAAAAACTATCAAAAATCTGTATTGAAAATAGAAAACGACAACTACTTTGAAACAAAATTTAACTTATAAAACGACAACTAATTTGAAATGGAGGGAGTATGTGATTAATAGAAAAAACAAATTGTCGAGTTGACGTCTAAATGCCATTGAAATGGCCGTATAGACTTTTTAATTATATAAACACTGATTTAAATCAAATTCATAGCTATGACGTCCAATGTTTGAGTGCTTTGAGACTCATTACGAATATACTGTTTTTTTTACTAACTCCAGATATCTAATTTAATATAGTGTATTTTGTTGTTAAAGTCTAATCTAATACTCTCTCTCTCTCTTTCAAAATAATTGTCATTCTAGATTTAATTTTTTGTTTCAATTTAGTTGTCGTTTTTGTTTTTCAATGTAGATATTTGTCAAATTTTTCACTTTTATCTCTATGACTTTTATGAATTAACCAATAACCAATAAAAATCTTTTATAGTACATTAATTGAAGGATAACTTAGAAACAGAGGGAGTATAGTTAGTGGTGCCATAATTGACTCCTTCTGTTGTGTACTTTTTTTTTGGTAGGACCTTCTGTTGTATACTTGTGTTGTGCGTTCAGAGCCCAAAGTACTGTGTATGTGGACAATTACACGTCAGCGCCTGTTGGATGACAAGCTTCACAACTACACAACAGAAGTAGTTCATTATGGGGTCACAAGTACACAACAGAAGTAGTTCATTATGGGTTCACAAGTACACAACAGAAGTAGTTCATTATGGGGTCACAAGTACACAACAGAAGTAGTTGTGGTGAGCTTATGAGAATATTTATTTTGTAAATATTAATAGAATAAACTTAAGTTTGTCTACCAAAATTAAATGGTATAGAGTTAAAGAGAAGATATTTAAGTTTGGTTAAGTTTGCCCTTTAAAATAAAATAATAAAATATAACCTGAAAGAAACCATGTCTAAATATCATGGACAATAATTATCGTGAATATATATTTGATATGGACTAAATAACTTTATATAAGGTACAACATAAATTTGTCCATGGACAATACGAAAGATAAAACATTTTATTTCGACAATATTTATTCTGTAAACACTAATAGAATAAACTTAAGTTTGTCCACCAAGATTAAATGATATATAATTAAGATAAGATGTTTAAGTTTGGTTAAGTTTGTCCTTTAAAATAAATAATAAAATATAACATGAAAGTAACCATGTATAAATATTGTGGACAATAATTATCGTGCACATATATGATATGGACTAAAAACCCCTCTATATAAGGTACAACATAAATTTATCCATCAATTTTTAATGGACAATACGCAAGATGAAATATCTCATGTAGACAATACTTTC
>NW_003302369.1:0-11345 GCF_000004255.2 Arabidopsis lyrata subsp. lyrata | reverse complement strand
CGAACGTCCAGATACCCTAATCTGTTCGGAACCGGTGACAGTCTCATGGCCGTCACTGTGATGTTATGGATTAATAACCATAAGATAATCCTTAAAGACGTCGGAGAGGATAGCAAGATTTGGTGCTGGATTGGGTTCTATGTGGTTATAGTCATCTTCGCTTTCTTCAAAATGACTGAAATCCCTCTCCGAGGGTACCCTATCCCACCCCAAAACCCAAACGGAGCACAAACAGATGCGGCGGGAGTAACTCAAGCAACGGAAGGAGGAGGAGGACTACCAGAACAGAGAGAAATAGTAACGGCGAAGGAGTACTACCAGCCACAACAGAAGGAGGTCGAGTTGGTGGTGGCGGCGGAGCATGTCAAGGAGGAATAAAAGGAGCGAAAGCAGGTCAAGGTGGTGGAGGAACGGTGAAGAATGTGAGTATTGAACTGCTTGATCTGCTGGTCTAATCTTCGTCGGAATCCAGGTGATTTCGATTTCGTACTTATCAGTTTATGTGTGATTTTGTTTAATGACATTTATTTCTGGGTTTCGTTTTGTTGGATCTATCTAAAAATATTTGGTTGATTTCGATTTCTGTACTTATCAGTTTTTTTTGCATTTTTGATTTTGTTTGATGACATTTCTTTCTGGGTTTCTTGTTTTGTTATTTTATTCTATCGAAAGATATGTCGCTAATTTTCATAGATAGATAATTAGTGATGCATGTATGCAGATAGATTATTTAAATCTCTTTGTGGGTTAATTAGTGGAACAATATTTTACTAATAGATAACCTAGCTAATACTTGAATAGTAAAAAATAACTCATTATTCTCTCTCTCAAGAACAAAGAAAATAATGTAGGGAAATTGGAAGTAATGACCATAACAAAATTATAAATTTAGAAAGTAACCATTTAATTGAATTGGCTATGATATTGTTCTTTCCTCATTTCCCAAATTGGTTATAGAGCTAGATTATAAGTAAGCATATAAACGTTAAAGCATACGCCATAAAAAATAGTTCAAATCATGTCATATTAAAGTAAACTGTCGTTTTGCAATTTTGCAATAAATTTCAGTTTTTTGTTATGTATTTCTTTTTTTGCCTATTGCTAAGGAAAATATTATGATGATAAAACAATTAAAACCAATATATTGATATACAAGTTATGCGTTTTTATGTAGTGGACTAGGTACCGGATATGTATCATCAAATTTTGAGATATAGGTTCTGATATATCCCAAATACATTTGATCTAATTTACTTGTAGTATTATCGTGCCATTAATTATATTTAATTTACCAACACTTAATATTTTCAACGTTATTTAATTTGCCGTGCTTGTATTTAACGAATATACATGCCCTACACTGCATAGAGAAAAGAAAACATGTTAAATGACAGGAAATTTGTTGGTATCAAAATCAAACAGAAAAACAGAGAAGTTTGTTAAATGAAGAGTGGTGACTATTAAATTGTTTACGCTGTTTTAACCACTCAATGTAAAACAATTACAACGAATGATAAAAATTCAGAGATGTTTTTCTATCAGAGAGATGCTTTGATTGATCCCCCAGAATTACTTATTTTTTTCTAGCATAAATATCTTAATTAGTTCATATTAAGAGAAAAAGTAAACTGACAGAAAATATAGTAATTATAAGCTATATGCAGGTCCATTATACATGGGATTAGATTAATAACGCATGTTTATACTGGAGCGTAACTGCGTAACGATGACTATTAAAGTAATACAGATCCATGAATACACATATCCCGTATATAAATCCACCCTTTTTTTTACTCTCCAAAAACAATATTAGTTTCTGTTGGACCAATGAAACAATAGTACGAGGATACAGCCACGTGTCAGAAAGAAAGGTAGAAACTTTTCATTTGCTTGTTTGTTTGTTAACAAGTTACGTGCCAAACAAAACGACAATTGTTCCGTTTCTGTCACTTTTTTTTTTTTTGTCACTTTTATCTTTTTTGGTTTTAATTTGCTACTTTTCTCTTTTGTGGTTTTAATTGTTTTTGTCACAACAAATAAAGCAAACAAATATTTGAAATGTGTGATTATTTATCATATCCATCTCTAGCATAATCAGTATAGAATCATGTTAAAACGAAAACCTCATCTTTGAAGAATTTAAAGAAGGTGATCGATATGGCAAAAAAAAAGAAGGTGATCAATCAACCAATTTTTTTATAAAAAAAAAAACACATCAACCTGAAAAACCGTTTTGATTCCTTTTGTTCTCTCATCACGTGCAACTAAAGACACCTGTTAACACTCTATAGGATTCTACTTCTTATGGCCTGATGTAAATTTGTAGCTTTTACCATCTAGTTGATCTACTATGTTTCTTTCTTTTATAAATTATAATGGAAGCTATGTTACAAAAAAAATGGAAGCTAAAAATGTTATGTTTTTTTTGGGTTCAATTTCTTCATGTTTTCCAATAAATATGTGTAAGAATAACAGTACAATACCCAAAATTTGTTTTTTAAAAATAACGTTTATATAAGTGGACGTCTGAAGATGAAATCCCATGAATGATTTCTTTATTTATCAAATAGGGATCTAGACAATTTGTGTGTTATGTACCAACTGTTAAAGCCTCAACTTCAGTCCAAAACCGAGAAGTCCATCAAGAGCCCAAGTTGCAGTCAAAAGCAACTCCAACAGTAACAATGACGACAAACTCACACCATCGTCGTATGAAGAGTACGGCACCTACAGCTCACCAAATCCAGCTCAACAATAAATTCGCATCTCTATCGGATCTAGAGCCATCTGACAGCTCATCATGAGTCTAGATTGTTCTTTGTGTCTGTATAAAAGCTCTAGCTTGTATTAGGGTTTTGGTTAAGAGAAATCAATATGAAAGATTGAGTTTTTCCCTTCTACTCTGGTATGAATTAAACTACATGGTATCAGAGCCATGGCGGCTCAACCTTCTGTTGTCACTACAGCTACTCTTTCTATTTCTCAGTGTGTCACACTCAAGCTAAATGATACAAATTACTTGTCTTGGAAACTTCAGTTTGAGCAGTTTCTCAACAGTCAGTTGCTTCTGGGCTATGTCACCGGTGCTTTAGCTCGTCCTCCTCCTACGGTGGTTGTCAGAAATGGAGAACAAGTCACAGAGGCCAACAAGCCAGAGTTTCTCAAATGGATGCAGACCGATCAACTCATTATGGCGTGGATCTTTGGATCTCTGTCTGAAGACACTCTCAAAAGCGTCTACGGTCTCAGATCTTCGCAGGAGGTATGGTTTTATCTCGCTAAGAAGTATAACCGGGTTTCAGCTACTAGAAAACTTGATATTCAGAGGAAGATTCAGACTACCACTAAAGGAACCAGATCTCTGGCTCAGTACTTGTCAGAAATAAAAGCACTTTGTGATAAACTAGACTCGATTGGTGCTCCTATTTCTGAACAAGAGAAAATCTATGGTGTCTTGTCTGGTGTTGGTAGGGAATATGAGTTTATAGTCACAATTATTGAGGAATCTATGGATCTTCCAACAAGTCCTAGTTTTGAAGATGTGCTTTACAAGCTCACCAACTTTGATGATAAGCTGCAGAAGTATGAAACTCCACCAGAAGTGAATCCTCATCAAGCCTTCTATACTGCTATGGAATAAAACTCACACAAAGCTTTCTATACTGCTAGAGGAGGCTACTCTGGTAGAGGAAGAGGTCAAAACAGAGGTGGTTCACAAGGTCGCAGCTCCTATACCACTCAAGGCCGAGGCTTTCCGCAACAATTTGGTCAAGGAAGCAACAAAAACAATTATGGAGCCAATGATCAACGTCCAACTTGCCAGATATGCGGAAAATACGGTCATGCTGCTTATAAGTGCTATAAGAGGTTCGATGAAAATTATCAGACTGAAGTAGAGACCTTTCCTCAAGCAATGGCGGCTATGAAACTGAATGATTCACCTCAGTATCCTGGAAGAGGCTGTTATCTTGACTCAGCAGCTACTCATCACATTACCAACACTCCTGCAAATCTCAACACCAGTCAGCCATATGAAGGATCTGAACATGTTATTGTGGGAAATGGGGACTTTCTTCCAATAACGCATGTTAGATCCATTGCTTTACCAGGTATTTCAGGTACATTACCCCTCAAAGATGTTTTAGTATGTCTTGAAATTGCAAAGTCTCTCTTGTCTGTGTCTAAGCTGACTGATGATTACCCCTGCAAATTTGAGTTTGATTCTGATTCTGTGTGTGTTAAGGACAAAGTGACAAACAAGCTTCTAAGTCAGGGAAGCAAGCTTAATGGTTTGTATAAACTGGAGAACCCACAATTCTTGGACTATTACTCATCAAGACAGCAGTCAACCAGTGATGTCATATGGCATAGAAGATTGGGGCATCCTCATCATCAAGTTATGCAACATTTATCTACTATTAGTGAAATTTCCTACAATAAGACTACTAAGTCAATGTGTGAAGCATGTCAGTTGGGGAAGACATGTAGGCTACCCTTTTTAAGATCTGAATTTCAAGCCAGCAAGCTACTTGAGAGGATACATTGTGATGTTTGGGGTCCTGCACCAGTAACTTCAGTTCAGGGTTTCAGATTTTACATTGTATTCATTGACAATTACTCAAAATTTTGTTGGTTCTATCCTCTTAAATTGAAATCAGAAGTTTTCTTAATATTCAAGAGCTTTCAGTCTTTGGTAGAGAATCAATTTAACCAGAAAATAAAGATATTTCAAAGTGATGGAGGAGGAGAGTTTGTAAACAAACAAATGCAGTCTCACTTTGAACTCTGTGGTATTCAACACTTCATTTCATGTCCACACACCCCACAACAAAATGGGTTGGCTGAAAGGAAGCATAGACACATCTTGGAGCTTGGAATGTCTATGTTATATCACAGTCAACTTCCACAACAGTTATGGGTAGATGCTCTGTTCACTACAAACTTCTTGAGTAACTTGCTTCCTACAACCATTCATGACAAGTTGCAGAGTCCCTATGAGGTATTGAATGGTATCTTTCCAGTTTACACTGCTTTAAGAGTTTTTGGATGTGCATGTTATCCATATCTGACACCATACACTGAAAATAAGTTTGATCCTAAGTCACTGTTATGTGTATTTCTTGGGTATACTGAAAAATACAAAGGCTACAGATGCTTGCATCCACCAACAGGCCGTGTCTACATAAGCAGCCATGTACTATTTGATGAAACCAGATTTCCTTATTCAGAGACGTACAAACATCTTCTCTCACCTGGGAAGACTCCACTGCTACAAGCTTGGTATTCTGGTAACAAGGAACCTGCGTCAACAACAGCACCAGAAGATTCAGTAGAAGAATTGTCAGTTCAAGCATCTCAACATGAGCCAGAGAGAACTGCAGTTACGTCAGAATCAGTGCTACCTCAAGTCTCAGAGTCTCCTACAAACTCACCACAACACTCTCCTGTAAACTCACCTCAACAGTCAAATAGCTCAGCTTCTGACAGTCAACACTCAGAAAATGTTCAAGAAGAACCAGTAGGTAACACTCATGGAATGGTGACTAGAGCAAAACAAGACATTCATAAACCAAATCCAAGGTATGTCATGCATACTGTCAAAGGATTACCTGAGGAACCAAAAACAGTGAAAGAAGCATTAAACCATCCTGGTTGGACAGCAATAATGGGAGAAGAAATTTACACATGTCATGTCACCAAAACATGGAGTTTGGTACCTAAGCCTGCAGAGATAAATCTTTTAGGCTGTCGATGGATTTTCAAAACCAAGATAAATGCTGATGGAACCTTAGACAAACTGAGAGCAAGATTGGTAGCCAAGGGGTATGAACAAGAAGAAGGAGTAGATTTCTTGGAGACCTATAGCCCTGTTGTAAGAACTGCTACAATGAGAATGGTTCTACATACTGCAGTGAGTGAAAGATGGGATATAAAGCAGTTAGATGTGAAAAATGCCTTTTTGCATGGAGATCTTCAGGAAACTGTATATATGAGACAACCTCCAGGGTTTGAAGATCCCGAGAAGACTGATTATGTGTGTCTACTTCATAAAGCTATCTATGGATTGAAGCAGGCTCCGAGAGCATGGTTCGATAAGTTCAGCTCTTATTTGGTTGATTTTGGGTTTATATACAGTACTGGTGATCCTTCTCTGTTCATTTATCAAGAACAACAGAGTGTGATGCTACTGCTAATGTATGTGGATGACATGGTACTCACGGGAAATGATTCAAGCTTGATTTCCAAGTTGCTAAGCAAGCTGAATGAAAAGTTCATGATGAATGATATGGGACCCCTAAAATATTTTCTGGGAATTCAAGCTCAGTTTACACCTAAAGGTCTGTTTCTGAATCAAGAGAAATATGCCACTGACTTGTTGATAAATACAGGAATGCTGGACTGTGCACCCATGCCAACACCATTGCCAGTTCAAATTGATCGCATGCCTCATCAGGAAGAACTCTTTCAAGAACCAACTTACCTCAGAAGCTTGGCAGGTAAACTGCAGTATTTGACACTGACTAGGCCCGATATTCAATTTGCAGTGAACTTCATATGTCAAAAAATGCATAGTCCCTCAGTATCAGACTTCAACCTGCTCAAGAGAATTTTAAGGTATCTGAAAGGAACATTGACTATGGGAGTGTCATTATCATCAATAACAGATTCAGTCCTTAGAGCATATTGTGACAGTGACCATGCTGGATGCAAAGGACTAGGAGATCAACAGGAGGATTCTGCACCTTCTTAGGCTCTAACATTATATCCTGGTCTGCAAAGCGTCAAGAATCTGTTGTCAGATCCTCCACTGAAGCAGAGTACAGAACTCTATCAGACACTGCAGCAGAAATGTCATGGATCATTGTAGTGTTGAAACAGATAGGCTTACCTCAAGAAAAGACACCAGAGGTATACTGTGATAACCTAGCAGCAGTATTCTTGTCAGCAAACCCGGTGCTACACACAAGAAGTAAGCATTTTGCTACACACTTTCATTTTGCCAGAGAAATGGTAGCTATGGGAACACTGATAGTTAAGCACATACCAGCTCATCTTCAAATTGCTGACATATTCACGAAGCCCCTTCCTCAAGCAAGCTTTCTATCTCTCAGATTCAAACTCGGTGTGGATTATCCACCCACCTCGAGTTTGCGGGGGGATGTTAAAGCCTCAACTTCAGTCCAAAACCGAGAAGCCCATCAAGAGCCCAAGTTGCAGTCAAAAGCAACTCCAACGGTAACAATGACGACAAACTCACACCATCGTCGTGTGAAGAGTACGGCACCTACAGCTCACCAAATCCAGCTCAACAATAGATTCGCATCTCTATCGGATCTAGAGCCATCTGACAGCTCATCATGAGTCTAGATTGTTCTTTGTGTCTGTATAAAAGCTCTAGCTTGTATTAGGGTTTTGGTTAAGAGAAATCAATATGAAAGATTGAGATTTTCCCTTCTACTCTGGTTTGAATTAAACTACACCAACCAAACCCTCAAGCCTCAACACATACTTTCTCACTTACATTGATGATTGCTTAAGTTTGTTGCGCCACTACTTTATCATATATATATATATATATATATATAGGTTTTACAAACAAAAAAAAGATGAAGATTTAATAGTTTAGCAACAATTTTGGAGGGTCTTTCAATCGTTGGAGGTTTAATTATTTTTATATATCTACTCACTATCAAATGAAGATCATCTTCTAGAAAAAGTAACCTGAGAGAAATTTAGTTTGTATCTTCTTCTTCTTCAAGGATCTGTTTTTCTGAGTTTTTGGTTTTTGTTCCTCATTGTTGTGGACGCTATTCTTCATTCGAAACTTTGGCAAGTGAGACGTGAGTTGGTGTTTTATGAACATGGACTCATTTATGTGCAATTGATCGATCTACAGATTGAATTTGAGTAAGATACAGTTCCTTGATACAGAGATGTAGAGTGGTGTTTATAGTCTTCTTGTTTGGAGGATGTTGAGTTTTTTTAGTGATTTTAAGAAGATTTTGTTTTGGTGTATATATGTTAGAGCTTCTATACCCATGAAATACCCTTTGGAGTTTTAAAATATATATAATTTGAGTTTATCGAGATATTTTAATTTGGGAAAAGAAACTAATTAAACCATTGAATGAAAAACATGTGTGTCTTCCAAGTCTCTCATAGTATATATCTCAAATGAGAACCACTTCTCAGTTTCTATATAGCAGGTACCCTAAGAGAACAAAGTGGGTAAATTAAGAAAAAAAATAAGACTGAGTTTTTCAAAATTCGTTTTAAACGTATTTTTGGAGATTATATTAAACGTCTTTTTGGAGATTATATTAAACGTCTTTTCGGAGATTATATTAGCATTTACTTTTGCTAATTTAGAGTTATTTTTCGGAAAAAAAACATATATGAGTTCAAATTTTCAAATAAAATAAATATAGGAGTTAAATTTACAAATGCTTTTAACCATATATCTTTAATAACAAAAACCATTTTTTTCTCTGCTAATTCGGTATTCTTTACTAAATTAACAATACAAATTTTATATATTCACTATTTCTAATACAACGGGGTTAGTGGATAAAAAATTATTTAAAAATAAAGAGAAAAAGATGAGAGAATTCAATAAGAGAAAACACGAGAGAGATTAATAGTCGAAAATGATCTAAAAACATATATATGTATAACATAAAATAAAACTATCAAGAAAAAAAAATTATAAAGAAAAACGCAAAAAAATTTGACAGTCGAATGAAAGATCTAAAACCATATTTATTTACAAACAGAAGAAGATATGCGAGTATCGTTGATTCTCTCCTAGTAATAATATCAAGTCCTTACATGCAAACATACCAAAATATTATCCAAACACCAAACTTCAAACAATAACGTCGATTTTGCCTAAAGTGTAGGAAGAAGCATAGACTAATAATTGAAAAGCACACAAGAACGTTTCAAGACCGCTGCTTATCTGTTCCATAAACACAAAGAACAAAATAACCGTTATAAATCAAATTCAATCTGTTAATGGAAATCAATTAATACATAAAGTCTTCAAGCAAAAGAAAAAGGACTTACAAGGACGTAAATATCAATTGTGTAGATCAAAGAATAAGCAGTCCAAATTCCAGCGTTGATGAAACTAACTAACGACAGCCAAAACGGCATGTATTTGAAGGTCTTAGTACCCTCCGGCATTTTGTCCTAATTGTTTCACGCATAAAAAACTTATTAAAACCGGTAATTAATACTCCAGTTTACTTATCTATCCATCAATAAATGTGTGTGTGTGTGTGAGAGAGAGAGAGAGAGAGAGAGAGAGAGAGAGCTTACTATGGTAAAGAAAAGATAGATGATACCAATGTTGTAAACGTTGCAAACAACACCAACGAATGTATGCTTGACGGAACTCTCAAATCCCCAAATAGTAATAATATAGACCGCGGCCACAAAACAAAACTCAAACGTAAGACATATATACACGAGATCCTTCTGCACATCAACATAGACATCATCAAAATCAATATACAATATTAGACATATTTAAGCATTAAAGATGGAAACACCTACACGTGATTCTTCGTCGCAGTTGATCCAAAAGACAACCACGTAGATAACTTGGATAACGAAACCGACACCATTACTAGTGGTGACGAGAATATTGTCCTTGTGAACAAGAGGGAGACCATACAAAACCCACAAACTACATTTAATCAACAGCACTAAATGAGGAGCAAGTTTAACTCCCTCCACTGATTTCTTCTTGTATGCCTGTATAAACTCTGGCCTGTGTATATATATGAAAATGCTTGTAACTCTTGACTACGTACAACAATCCTTATCTTTTTTTTTTTTTGGTAAGAAAACAACAATACTTATCTAAATCTGAAAACAATGATACGTATATATAAATCTGAGAAATAATGATCCTAGCTAGAAACCACTAAAACAAGACATATAACACGCATTATTAACCCTAGCTCGTCAATGTAGAGATTTTGTTGGTGACAAACTAGAGAAGACAATAATTCAAAAGTTAAATCGTAATATAGTAGATATATAAACACAAAACGAATGTGAAAAAAAAAAAAAACAAGAGAAAGGAAATTAAAAAGGATTATTACATAGGTGAGAGGAAGATCGAAGTGGACAGAACATTCCCTGCATGAAGCCAGAGAAAAGTTGTCAGTATATATATATCTCGAAACTGTGCTAATTAAATCAGTCCCTCTCTCTCTCTCTTTAATTATATTTACATCTATACAAACACACAGAGGTAAAATGAAGCATGTAAGAATAAATTATGATAAGCATCGATCATAACGACGCTTTAATTTATTGAGAGATCCGCCATTAGAGTTGTGCCCAACACAAAAAATGATTGTATAATATGGATTAACGATTGATTGTTTAGTTCCGTGAAAACATCTATAAAGCTTTGAATCACTAGTACAAGTACACTGATGCATGGAATCAGTACCATGTAATGTTACACACGGCTATAGATAAATTGAGAGAGATGGCAGAACGTACCAATAATTCCGATGATTATACGAATATATTTCGCGTTAATCATTGTCGGAGGGAGAGATAGATTGGTGAAGCAGACGAAGAGCAAAAGAAAGGATAATTCAGCGAGTAGGAGAGAATGAGATTTAGTCAAGGAGTCAATCAATTATATCTTGTGTGGAATTAGAAGATTAATTTGTACATATATTTCTGAATCCAAATCTTTTCCTTGTTACTAGGTAGCTTCGGTATTAAAGAACTTATTTTTTGGGTTTTCTTTTGTTTTAAAACTAAGCCAGGCCGGTAGAATCAGACGGCTAGAAAGTAGAAACTGAATACTTTGCCTTAACCGAAGTCTAATAGAAATCACATAGTATTTGATTTGGTTTTAAGCTCATCTTTTTACGAGCCTTGAAAAGATTGGGCCTGAATGTTTTAAGGGCCCAACCCAAAAGCTGAATCATCCATCGATCGTCTTACTCATTAACTCCGACAAAGAGTATCGCCGGGGATATTTAAACGGGACGGCATGGAAGTGAAGACCCGAAAAAAAAAGAAAAAAAAAAAAAAAAAAAAAAGGAGGAGGAGAGAAAATCAGAAAAATGGAGGAGATAAAGATTTTGGGCACTAAAAAGCACAAACCTCTCTTCCACATTTACCCTTCACTTAAAGCCAATCGAGAGACTTCTTCTTCTTCTTCTCAACTCCATTATCTAATTCTAGGGTTTTTTTTTCTCTCCTTCTTCTTCGCGCTTCTCTTTCCCTCGAAAAACTGGTGTTACTGTGAGATTCTCGTTTGAATTTTGGGGATTTCTTAACGAATTCACTGAGAAGAAGGCTTTAGAGGT
>NW_003302370.1:9551-12066 GCF_000004255.2 Arabidopsis lyrata subsp. lyrata | reverse complement strand
AAACTCTGCTTCCGTTGTTGATAATGTAACAATTGGCTGCTTCTTTGATACCCAAGATATAGCTCCACCTCCAAACATAAAGACATACCCGGAAGTACTTTTTCTATCATCAATGTCACCCGCATAGTCACTGTCTGCAAATCCAATCAGTTCGTCTCCCTCTCCACGTACATATTGAATTCCCAACCCAGTAGTTCCTTGTACATACCTTAGTATTCTCTTCACAGCCATCAGATGCTGCTCTGTTGGACTTTCCATATATCTGCTAACAAGATTCACAGAAAACATCAAATCTGGTCGTGTTGCTGTCAGATATCTCAGGCTCCCAACTATTTGTTTGAAGAACGTTGAGTCTACAGCTGGTCCAGCCCCCTCCTTAGTCATCTTTTGGCCTGGAACCATCGGGTTTTTCACCATGTTGCAGTCTTCCATTCCAAATCTCCTCAAAATATCTTCAGCATACTTCTTTTGGCAGATGAAAATTCCCAGCTCATCTTGAGTAACTTCCACTCCTAAAAAATACTTCATCTTCCCTAGATCTGTCATTGAAAACTCATTTTTCATTGACGTCTTGAATTCTTCTAGCATTTTCTCTGAGTTTCCCGTATAAATGAGATCATCAACATAGAGGCTCACGATCAGTATGCTCTCACCATCTGTTTTTACGAACAAAGTATGTTCACAGTAGCATTTTTTGAACCCCTCCTTCAAGAAATAACCTTCAATTCGACTGTACCATGCTCTAGGCGCCTGCTTCAAGCCATACAAGGCTTTTCTCAGTTTGTAAACCTTACCAGCTGCCTCTCTTACTTCGAAACCTTCAGGTTGTGCAACATATACGTCCTCCTTAAGCTCCCCATGTAAGAAGGCACTCTTCACGTCTAACTGAAAGATATTCCAGCCCTTTTGTGCCGATAAACCAATGATTAGTCTGATTGTATCCCACCTAGCCACAGGTGCAAATACTTCATAAAAATCCACTCCATGAGTTTGATGATAACCTTTCGCGACTAATCTTGCCTTAAACTTGTCGATTTCTCCCTTCTCATTGAACTTTGTTTTAAATATCCACTTCACTCCTATCACTTTTGCTCCTGCGGGTAATTCCACCATTTCCCACGTATTGTTTTCTTCAATGGATTCGATCTCTGCTACCATTGCTTTTCTCCATTTTTCATGTTGCACCGCTTCCTCAAATTTATTTGGATCTTCTTCTGCAATGAACATAGCAACTGCATCCTCACCATCCTCCTCTATCACTGTCCTCGTTCCTTCACACACAAAGTCTTTCATCCATACCGGAGTTTGCACTACTCTTCCCGATCCGGCACGTGTGGGGACTCTACTCTGGTTCCCTCTACTTGTTGCAACTTCTTCTTCTTGTGTTTCAGTTTCGACTTCTTGTGAATTTGTTGCCACAGTATTTTCTGTATCATTGTTATCATTGTTTCCTTCTCTTGCCAGACCTTCTTGTTCTTCTTCTTCGGACTCACTAATCCTTTCTCCCCACGAAAGATTATTATCCTCCACATTTTCTTCCCAATTCCATTCTTTTTTCTCATCAAACTTCACATCTTTGCTGATAATAATCTTTTTTGTAACTGGATCATAGAGACGATACGCCTTTGACTCTTTGCTTACTCCAAACATCACACACTTTGTGCTTTTCTCATCTAGTTTCAGCCTTTTCTCATACGGCACTAGTGCAAATGCCACGCACCCAAACACCCTGAAATGCTCCACCGAGGGTTTGTGTTTGCTCCATTTCTCGGACGGTGTAATATTTTCCAGACTTGTTGATGGGCTCCGGTTTAATATGTAAACCGCATATTGAACAGCTTCAGGCCAAAATCTCTGAGGCACAGACATTCCCAACAACATGCATCTTGTCATGTTCATGACACTTCTATTCTTTCTCTCAGCTACACCGTTTTGTTGCGGAGTATATGCAGCTGTAAGTTGTCTCTTGATTCCATTTACTGCACAATACTCTTGGAATGCATTGGAGTTATACTCCCCTCCTCTGTCTGTCCTCAAACAGACCAACAATTCTCCAAGCTCTCTCTCTGCTGCAGCCTTGAATTCCTTGAAGGTTTTCAATGCCTCTGATTTTTCTGCTAAGAAATATGTCCAACATTTTCGACTGAAATCATCTATAAAGTTGATCATGTACCTTTTCCCACTCTCTGAAATAGGTGTGATTGGTCCACATATGTCACTATGCACCAGTTCAAGACCATGACTTGCCCTCCATGTGCTTTGCTTAGGTATATTTGTTCGGTTCTGCTTTCCTTTCATGCATATCTCACACACCGGCCCATCAATATTGATTTTTGGTAGACCCGTGACCATTTCCTTCTCAGCAAGCTCTTGTATTCCTTTGTGATTGAGATGTCCAAATCTCTTGTGCCACATCTCCTCTGTTCCTTCTAGCGTCACTTGTAAGCATTTGTCTCCTATCATCTCCGTTGACTTTTTCACCACAGCCAGAATCACAAACATTCTATTACTTGTC
>NW_003302370.1:0-8909 GCF_000004255.2 Arabidopsis lyrata subsp. lyrata | reverse complement strand
TCATTTTTGAAGTGCCCCATCTTGTGACACTTATAACACTCAACAAGGTCCTTGTTGAAGCTTGTACTGGCACGACCTCGACCACCTCGTCCCCGACCTTGGTAACCTCCGCGGCCTCTACCTCCATACTGATTTCTTTGATCTTCTATTTTTAACGCATGTTCTTCTCTTACATGCTTGCTCAGATTTTGCTCATGTACCAGCAATGAACTCTGCAACTCATCTACAGTGAGGTTCTTGATATCTTTGGATTCTTCAATGGCACACACAATATAGGTGAACTTTTCCACCAACGTCCGTAATATTTTTTCTACTACCTTTGCATCTGGCATATCTTCCCCTAGGTTGCGCATATCGTTTGCTACCACCATGACCTTTGAGAAGTAGTCAGTAATTGTGTCTCCTTCCTTCATCTCCAACACCTCAAAGTTTCTTCTCAACCTCTGTAGCTGTGCGCTCTGCACTCTCAGATTTCCTTGGTATTTTGTTTACATGGAGTCCCATATAATCCTTCGCTGTTTCCTTCTTAGCGATGGTCTTGAGGATTGTCTTGTCTATCGATGCAAACAAATAGTTTTTCACTCTTAGATCTTTGAGATTCATTTCTGCCCGCTCCGTTCTCTGAGCTCCGGTTAGTATCACGTTCGTCTCCGGTCTTGAGATTCCGGTTTCCACTAGATCCCACCACTCCTTGGATCGTAGAAGATTCTCCATGAGCATTGCCCAATGCTCATAATCTCCATCAAATTTCGGTATACTCAACAATGAATCTTTGTCACTCATCTCTCTTTTTCTCTCTCGCACTCTTGAACTTGTAACAGGTTGGATTACAAGCTCTGATACCACTTGTTATTTGTTGAATGACAAAACAGAGAAGTAACAAATCTCACGGATGACTTATTCAGCAAAGACTTAGTCAAAGACTTAGTCAAAGACTTAGTCAAAAGACTCAAACAAAAATTAAACAAAAGCGCACATTTATTTTCAGTTTATTCTGTAGATCCAATGTGTCTAATTGGAGTTGTGAATTTAATTAAAAACAAAACAACATGCTAACGATACTTATGTTGTAGACTTTTAGTACAATTAATTAGCTACAATAAATTCAAATGCGGTAAGAAAATACCAAATCGTTTTGACTTGTTGAATTCTTAAATCGCGAGGAAACTTTTTATTTTCATTTAATTAGCATTAGCCATTATGTCGTCTTATATTGAAAAATCACACTATTTTTCTGCATAAATTACTTTTAACAACACGTAAACTATCTTCTGTGAAACACAAAATCTGTTGCAAAATTACAAATCCATGAATAATCATAAGTCATAACGTTGTAACAAATATCTAAAATAATTCAGGATAAAGATGGGAAATAATAAGAAGACTGTTCGACAATAACACGTCACACGCGATATGGACGAGGAAGCGAGACGATACAGAAAGAGGAAAAAAGACGAGAAAATGGGGAGAGAAAATTCACGTGTTGGTAACGCACTTGCTAAGAGGTGTGGGACCCAAGAGTACTGTGTAGCATTTGTGTGTGGTCTAAAAGCAACCATTGTAGGAATCTTTGTCCGTTAAAAAGAAAAACCCTTTTTTTTTTAATAATCTACCATAAACTAGCCCTAATATATAATAATATATGGTCTTCGTATATCACCAATTGATATATAAAAAGAAAAGTACGAAATTTAATATGTACTCTTTAATTTGGTGTCTTGAAAGCCTACGAAATTTTTATACTACTACCTTGCAATTTAATAATCAAACACACATCTTATAAGTATCGTTTTCAAAGTTAATAACTCACGAGATCGTAACACGTGTCAAATATTTCGATCTCAGATTTCGCCATATGTCAAATAAATTTTCCTTTTTAATAAAAAAAGTAAAAAGATAATTATAAGAAAATTATAAATATAAATTATAAATTATAAAGTAACTAACACTTGACTCAAAAATAATTAAGAAAATAGCTATGAGTTAAAAAAGTATGGTTTTCAAAGTTAGTAACTTACGAGATCGTGACACGTGTCAAATATTTCGATCTCAGATTTTGCCATGTGTCAAATAAATTTTCCTTTTTAATAAAAAAGTAAAAAGATAATTATAAGAAAATTATAATAAATTATAAAGTAACTAACATTTGACTCAAAAATAATTAAGAAAATAGTCATGAGTTAAAAAAGTATGGTTTTCAAACTTAGTAACTCACGAGATCGTGACACGTGTCAAATATTTCGATCTCAGATTTTGCCATGTGTCAAATAAATTTTTCTTTTTAATAAAAAAGTAAAAAGATAATTATAAGAAAATTATAAATGTAAATTATAAATTATAAAGTAAAAAACATTTGACTCAAGAATAATTAAGAAAATAGCCATGAGTTAAAAAAAGTATGGTTTTCAAAGTTAGTAACTCACGAAATCGTGACATGTTTCAAATATTTCGATCACAGATTTTACCATGTGTCAAATAAATTTTCCTTTTTAATAAAAAAATAAAAATATAATTATAAGAAAATTATAAATGTAAATTATAAATTATAAAGTAACTAACATTTGACTCAAAAATAATTAAGAAAATAGCCATGAGTTAAAAAAGTTCCGGAAACTAACGTTTTCAGATATGTGAAAATTCAAAATGGCTATCAAGCAAAAGACAAACATACAACTTCGTATTCTAATTTGGTGAAAAAACATGAAATAAATAGTAATGATAAGAAAAAAAACTGAGAAAAAAAAAATCAATATTAGAATTCTGACGACGAAATAGAGGTATCCAACAATGTCATTTAGTAAAATACCTTGTCATACTGAAAGAAATAGGAGTAGCATGTGATTTTTTTGGAGGTGATGATGGTGGTGGTTGATGGTTCCGGAGGTGGTGATTGGGTGATTTAAAAAAAAAATATGATCATGTAAAAATTACATGCATTTATCATTTGTTGTAAATATATTATGTCAATTATAAAAACAAACACTGTGAATAGCAATGATTTTCTAAAAATTGTATGTGATATTCAGACCCAAAGAATATATGACAATGGAGGCAAATTAAGAATTATGAACGGCGATGAGCATAAACTAGAGTTGTTGTCAGAAAGGCTTGCCCTGATGTTGGAGAAGATAATGAAAGTGGAGTAATAAGAGAATTTGGAGAAAGAGGAGAAGAAGCGATAACAGTGGTGTTGGTGTTGATGACGGTGGTTCAAGTTTGGTGGTGGTGGTGGCGATAAATGTTGATGAAGGTGGAGGTTAAAGTTAAAAAACTGGTACACCAAAACAAAAGACTGTTGAGTCAAAACAAAAATTCAGGTTAATCGAATCATTTATTTTATCGAAATTAGCGAGATTCAGTATTGATGGTTGTGGTGATTGTGATAGTAGTGAGATTCATTTGTGGTGGTGAATCAGAGTAATGAGCCTTGCTGGTGATGTCTGAAGAAGGAAAGAAATAGAGATAGGGGAAAAGGAGGGCGAGAAAGAGAAAGAAAGAGGAGTTCAAACAAAAATAAAGAAAATCTAATGAGAAAAATAGAGAGATTTGAGAATTTCTCGCCGGCGAGCGGAAGGAATAAAAAAAGAAAACGAAGAAATGGGTAATATGAGCCAAAAATTGATTATGCCACGTAAGTACGTAACTATATAAATTCAACTTTTTTTATTGTTACCGTTTTTTTCAATCTTGCCCATATTGAAATTATAAAGTGTAATACACTTTTCCGATAGATGTAAATAAATTATTAAAATTTAGTAATATAACGTATAAATATTTATGACTTTATAACTTATAATAAGCAAAAAATTATATAATTTTATAAATAGGCTAATATTTATATTAAATGATTTAATAATTAGTATAACATAACTATAAATAGTGTTTTATATTGTGCAATATGCATTATAAATCTATATTGAAAATATAATTAAAATGGTGCATTATTTAAAATATATATGTTTATATAATTTTAGCTATCCTTATAAAAATAAAATTAAAAGTTAAGAATGATAATTTCGACCGGTAACCCGTGCAACGCACAGGTCCTTATATAGTAAAGTAGACACAGGCTTTTGTAAAGCATGTTTTCTAGGCTTGTTGATAATTTTAATATACTCTCACCCTATTCGAATACTTGTCGCTCTACACTTTTTTTTTGTTAATTAGTTATCGTTTTGACATTTTAATATAATTTTTGTATAAGACTTCCTAAATTAACCTCAATTAATTGATAACTAAATTGTGAATTATTTGTTAGGATGAGGTTAAAATAGTCATTGTCAACTTTCTTTTAATAAGCGTAATTATAGTTAAAACGACAACTATTCGAATACAGAGGGAGTATGTGTTTAAGAATTACCACAATTATTGAATTATCCATACGACGTCATACATATCAATCGTCATAAAAAATTTGTAAGATCAGACTATATTTAACTCAACTCATACACCGGATATTCCATATTTAATAATTTATATATTTATAAGATTTTATTAAGATTTAGAATTATGATTCTCATATCATCTTTGTTTTATTTGTTTTTAACTGTTTTGAATCATTAGATAATACATAATAATATAATCTGCCGCTTCAATATAGATTGAATCCATAATTTTTTTTAGTACCACTTATATTAGACATATCAAATCAGTCTCCCTCATAAGAGATTGTTTAAAACCAAAAATTATCCCGTGGTATAATGTTACTTAATAACAATTGTAGAATATAGAATATGAATATGTTAGATAATGATACAATTGGCAAACTTTTATATATAATAAATAATTGTGAAATTGTTAAAATTACTACTCTTATAAAACAAATCACGGGACGGATTAAAAAATTATAGGATGAGTTATATTCTTAACGGGGTTATAAGGTGGGCGAGTTTGAATCAATATTTATAAAATTTAAAATATCATTAACATGATGTTTAATACAGATTAATCCTTAATTTATTAAAATATAAATGTCTTAGAAAATGATATAATTTGTTAAATTTTATATATAATAAATAATTATTAAATTTAAAATCACTATTTTCATAAAACAAATCACAAAACGGGTTAAAAATTACGAAACGAGTTATATTTCATAACGGTGTATATGGCGGACGGATTTAAATCAATATTTATAAAATTTTAAAATATCATTAACATGCCGCTTGAATACGTGTTAAATTCTGAATTTATTAATAATTATTCTGTAGACTCGTGGTATACCGATACTTAATAACAATTGTAAACTATAAAATATTATAAAGAGATATAATTTGCAAAAAAAATAAATTATCCCGCAGTACACCGCAGATTAAAATCTAGTGAGCTATTAATCTTGTATAGATTTCAAGTTTTCAACTATCGTTTTCCAAAAATAAAATCTGTATTTTATATAACATATAAAATTTTAAACCACTATTTAGAAATTTACATCGTGATAGACCTATAATTGAAACTAATAGTACAATATTTAATACAAAGGTTGGCCAAAGAAAATAGACTAAATAGTACAATAGCAAATATGGTTAAATAGATAAGTATATATAATTTCGTATTTTTATCATTGATATTATCAACGTATATAATAACTGTCGACATGTGTGTAGAGTAGTACATGCTCACACACGTGAATGTCCCATTTATTGTCAATTTCTAATACTAGTAGCTAAATAGGGTTGATCTATATAGCCATTTATATTTATTTTTATTTGTTTCGGTATTCTTGATGATCCGTCCATGATGTGAACAAATTGGATAAATAGGGTTGATGGAAAACGAGCAAAATGTGCTCTATTTTTTTGGTTTGTCTTTCTAGTTAAGAAATCTTGTTGGGTATCCATAAATATTTCAAACCATATTCGTCCATTATCTAAATTACAAGACATAATTTGAGTATTTGTCTATGTTGTACAATAAGATCACCAAACATTTTACTGTAGAAAAACTAAAGGAATCATTCTGTAACACTGTTAATGTGTCATTAGTCATTACCAACCAATGATAGATTGATTGTTTTCGGGTAAAGCTTTGCACAAATATTTAAAAATTACATAGTAAAAGGCATAGAGCTTCTTATACTACTACTATTTTTTTTTTTTGGTAGGATCTTATACTACTACTATTTAATGATGGACAAAGTTTTGTTTTTATTTTTTTTATAAAAAAAATGTGAAGTTATTACACGTGGGACCTACACGTGTCACCAGATTAAGGAGCACTAATTGAAGAAATGGGTCATGCCTTCATGCTTCCTTTCTCCTAATCTCTTCCCTCTTTGAACCCTAACCTACAGACCAAACCCTACTTTCCCTACCTTAATTAACTATTTTCTTTATATATTATTATTATTTCTTCGTTAAACAATAATTTAAAAACAGGAACGTAGTTTTTAGTTTAAAATTATAAGCTAATACAATTTCAGCTTCTAGTAGTTATAAAATATGAAATAAATTTACTTAAATCGTAATCAGGACACAAAGTAACTTAAGGTACAGTAAAAATTAGATTTAATTATTTGGTTTTTAAATGAGTGAAAAAAAGCTGGTCTTGGTTCTTTATCCTGACATGCCACGTCATTAACGCACTTCTTCATCTTAAGAGAGTGAGACACACGCGTTTGAGAACACCAAGTGACGGACTCCAAGCGAATTTATTCAATCGGATTAATAAAAGAGGTCAGATTACAGATTTAGTCACTGGTCAGTTACAAAATGGCTCGTGAGATCTGATTGGTGGACTCGAGCCATTCTATTCAAACGAGTTGATTTTCTGTCGTTTTTACAAATTGCGGGATAACGCTGGAGTGACTTGCCGGTTATCCAGAAAACGAATGGACACACGCCACGTGGTGAGCAGTCTACTTTCCAACGCACGTGGGTCTCGCAGGTAAAAGCCAGAATGAATTACTCGTTATTTTTTTGTTCTTTTTAAAAATGAAATTAATTTTATTTATAAAAAAGTTTGTTCCTATCGAGTTCGGTTACGTCTAGTCACGCACGTTGCGTGACAGTCGTTTAGGTGAAGAAACGGGCTAGGCTAGACTACAGATGATGACGTCATATTTATGTGTATTTTTATATATAGAAATGAAATTACTTTTTTTGTAACTAATTAAGGAGTATAATTTGTTGTTAATGACTCTTTTTTTTTATATCTTTCTCGCAGAGAAAAAGTGAGAGTCATATCTTAAAGCTGGAAATAAAAACACAACACCAACTTTAAAACGGTCCAGCCATATAAAGCACCCTACCTACCTGCTTCAATAATCACATGTATTATCGTTTGCCACAAATTCCAATTAGTTTACTTGATTAATATAAAAATTGTTACAAATTATGTAATGATGATAAACTCATAATGATTTACAGATTTTGTGACATTTTAAGATCACTATATTTAAAAAAAAATAAAGAAACAGAGAATTCTGCCATTTTTAAACTTTTAACTTTAACCGTAATTTGATTTTAGCACACCATGTAAGTACTTGAATATTTTGAATAGGTTACAAAATATGAGCATATTCAATTATTCATTTTTAGATAAAATATACTCTATCACCAATTGATTCTTGATATCTTAAAAGCCGTGTTTTCTAAGATCCATAGTTCAAATTTAAACAAAATTTAGATTTTGATGAAAAAATAAATGACGCTTCGATAATTAACCTTTAAAAGAAAGAAAACATAATTCAGATCAAACTATGTAGTTCTAAATTGAGAGGAGAAGTCTCCCTACAAACTTCTTGTAACTCAAGGAGATTTGTTTCCCATTATATAGTTGCATCATTCATAGCACAATGTTGGTAAAATAGTTAACTTTTTCAAAACTCCTCAATATAACAATAAAACATTAGACAATTATAACATACCAATGTGACTAGGTCTAGAACGGTCGTCGGTAGAGCTTAAGACTAATGGTTGAAATCCAAGCCTCACGATCAAGATTAGTGATTATCCAATATCGCTTATTCTTATATTTCATTTATACCATTGAATTTATATATATTCTTTTTCTAATTATATCACATTTATGATATTCGTTAATCGTAATAATAGATAATCTATAATTTTCATTTTCAACGGATTATTTGAGAGGTTAAATATCTCAAATAGAATGTATATATAAAAAAAAGCTCTACATTAAAATGTTAGTAGACATACAAAGAGTGAGTGACTTCTGTAAGTGATGAGGACATGAGTTCAAACCATACCGAAGTTGTCCGGGTTCCGACTATGTACCAACCACCTAGAACAAGGTCCGGTACAAAGACAATGCGGGAAGAATTCAACAAAGCTGTGGAGAGTTTGATAAGCTATAAAGAAATGGAGAACACCATCACACAATTCGATAATCTCACCCTTTGTAGCAATAAGCTTAAACAAGAAGAAAGAGAGGCCAAGGAGGAGCAACAAACAAAGGTTAAGAATCTAGACTTAAGTGTTGGCCTAAGCTTTTATGAACCAACAAGTGAAAGGCCTCTTCTCAAGACAAGTCAAGCCCAAGTTCTCTTTGTCATCACACTAAACGACGCCACTTAATGAAACGTACGAGGAAGACGTCCCAAGGCCGAGAGCTTCCTCCCCAAGCTAAGGTATGCGTTTAACTCTTTTCAATTAAATGTCAAATTTCCTTTTCTTTTGCAGGTTGGTTGAAATTAGTCTAGATTTATTTTTGTCATTTATTTCTCAATTATTTGTTGCCTTTTATTCTCTTTTTCAAGACCCTATTTTTGTTATCTACTTGGATCCTATCAACTCCTTGATCTTATACCAGTAAGAAATATTTCACAATATAAGAAATTTGCCACTGGCGGATAAACTCCAAGATACGCATCGTCAGTTCCATATCAGAATTGCTACACCTCGACGTATAAGGGGTCCCCTATCCGAGTCCTCCGCTCAGGGACAAGT
>NW_003302371.1:5204-11547 GCF_000004255.2 Arabidopsis lyrata subsp. lyrata | reverse complement strand
TAAGACTGAGCGATAATGCTAAATCTACAGCGCTTTAAAAACTGAACCAAGATCGATACAGGTCAATTCTTTCGCAAATGTTGGATCATGATCTATACCTGTTTTTTGGATGTGCCGACAGATTCTTCAGTAGATTCTTCTTGTTTTTTTTTGCCGTTGGATGAAAGATACTGCATAGACGGCCGGAGCTGAGCAACAGCATGAACAGGATTCAAGTGTAACTGCAAGTCAACAAGTCCAATTTAACAAGATATCCAGTCCACACTACACAACAATGTTATGAATCTTTCGAAAACGAGGAAAAAATACCTTATCACCTGAAAGAACCCCAACAGCATAATCCAAAGTAGGAGGCTGCTTCCATGTTGTTTTCAAGGTCTACCAAAAAGAACGAAAAACAAGAGAAATGAAGTTGCATCAAAAAGATTAAACTTGAATCAAGCTTAGAACTAAAACACTACCTGCTTAGTCATATTTAGTCCAAAATTGGAGTCATAGTTCTTCGAATGAACATCCATAGACAAGTCAATTTCCACTTGGGAGGTAGAAGTATTCACTCTAACCTTAAAGACACATAAACAAACAAAAAGATTAGAACCAAAACAAATGCAGGTTCATCACAATAAACAAAGGGAACACTTACTTCTTCGCATCGTTCATCCATTTCGTATGGACGCCAAGACGGTCTTAGAGGATATTGTAGAACATAAAGCTGTCACATTTGACAAACATACATTAATCAAAACTTCAAAAACGATAAGCAAAATCAAAATGTTGTTTGAATAATCTAATCCAATAGACCTTAGTATTAGCATCAAACGACGGATTAAAGAAAACATCGATTTCACGAACAACAACATCTTCTTCTTCTTCTTCTTCCTCCTGCAATGGAAGCTGCTCATCTTCCTCAATCAACTCAGTATCCATGAACTCTGGCTCTTTATCCACTTTTGAATCAATCTCCATTTTAACAGAGCCATTATAAACCTCAGTTTCAACCTTAGGACCAGCACCTTTAGCATCAACGTCATGCTCACTCTTGCTCACAGACTCAGTTTGTGATTGCGGCGGTTCCGGTTTAGGTTTCGGTTTAGACTTTCCGGCACGGCCAGGAGCGAATCTACGGGTTTTGGCAACCTCTTTTGGTTTGTCTTCATCATCAAAGTCCATATTTTTACTTCCTGTGACAGTGCAAATTAAGGTTTTTTTTCATTGACAATTCAACAAAACAATAGTCCAATCAAACCCAATACGTTAATCATAACAAAGTTCATGAGCCAAGATTAAAACTTGTCTAATCACTACAAAAAAAACCAATACTTTCGGAAATCTTTATCGATAATGAGCTGATAGAAACGGAGCTGCAGAAGAAAGAAAGAAAGAGGGCAAGAACCTGAAAATCAAAGTAGAGAGAGAGGAGAAATAGTCGGCTCCTCCGGGCAAAAGAAAACGTCGGCGAAGAAGATAGTGAAAACGAAAAAAAAAATGAAACCTTTACGGTTCGAACCAGAGATATGACTGAAAAACATAAAACATCAATTTTTCAACCGAGCTATTATACTTTTTAGGGTTTTCTTGAACAAAATAGTATTTAGTACTAAACTTTGTGTGCTCCTGATTGAATTATAAACTTCTTTAATATATAAAATGAGTTTTTTTTTTTTTATCTCAAAAATTTATTATATTCTACAGCAAATATTACATGAACCGGCAGGACTAAAACCTCCGGAAGTAAAGCCGAGAAAATGAAAATATCCCGGAAAAGCATACGCATATACCAAAAACTAAACCAACGTACGAAAGCAAAGGCCAAACATTCAAGCCCGAAAGTAAGTAACCACACTTCATCCACATGATTTTCTAATTTCTGGAAAGCCTAAACCAAACTGCAAGTCGGAAAAACAATTAACGACAAGCAAATCCTCCTATAGCGAATAAAAACTACCTCACAACCTATGCGCTCTTGAGCTTCTAATCCAGCAAGATGGATTCAGACAAAAATGTCTAGATCCTCACACTTCTCCCGGAAACGACGATGTCGAAAGAACCACGACTTTTAAACGTCTCGGTAGAAACCTTTAAATTGAGCAGATCTCGATCAGATCTTTTGAGTAGAGACAAGGAGCGATCATAAATCCAACCGGGTCACACCAAACTCACACAAGCACGGCAAGAGATCGAACCGGAGAGACACTAAGGCAAAATTCAGCACAAAGAAAAATACAGCGAAGCACGGTTACAACGAAGCCTAAACGAAGAAGACCCACTAAAGATATATTAAAAACTTGTGGCCTCACTATTATTGGGCTTTCTTCCATATATAAAATGAGTTTAGAAAGTTAAAATCTACATTAAATTCTAAAAATTAGTGTATTTAAAATATTTAAAAAATCATTATTAGAAATTACGTAAATATATATTATTAGATCAAATATGATAAATTTTTTTGTCACTTATAAATCTCTAATTGTATGTAGTAAGTTTATTTATTATTTTATTTTTATTTTTTAATTTTTTTTTTAGTAAGTTTATAATCAAGAATTAATACGATCAACTAAAAAATTTCATTATGAACTGAAAAATAAATTTTAATTTGTTGGGGGCTATTCACAAAACAAAACAAAAACAAATCTAAGTTTTGGTATTTAGTAGTTAACGCGTGTATTGGACTCTTCATTTTTTTTTTTCGAAAAGGGAGAGTTTAGTAAATAAATGATCAGTTTGGAACATAAAAGAATATCCAAATGTGTGTGAACGGGTTCTAAAAGTGATCCTGGCTTGGAATCAGATTATCAGAAATCATATACACAATCGTTATTGTCCCAAAATGTTATTCAAATTCAATCCTCAAAAAAAAAAAACACACATCACACTATCTTTACTTTCTACTAGTTATTAATTTAATTTTTGAATCACTTTATCGAGTAAGAATCATAAACAAATAAAGAAAGAGACTCATCGTGCTTCACTCTCTTTGAAGGTCCATCCGCACATGAATATAAGTCACGTAACTCACGTTATACAAAGCACGTCATTATCCAATCTCAAATCATAGCTACGAGACAGTTTTATATACAAATTAAAATTTATAGTTCTTTCTATCTACTCTCTTTTCCTAGTTATTTGATGTTTTGAGTTTTTTTACTCGTACCATCAAGATTGATGTTTTTACGAAGCATCAACGTTTTTGTCTGTGACCAATAGAGAAATGTGAGAAATAAAACTAATATTATTAAACTAACAAAATAATAATAAAAAAATGTAAAAGTTATTTTTTAAAAAAAATTGTGTGTAAAACTCAAAACATCATTATTTGAAGAGTATTGTTTTATATTTGTCTAAACGCAAACGAAATAAAATATTTATATTTGTATCTGGCATTTTGGGGTACGTTGTAAAAAAAAAAATGAAAACCTGAACTTTATATATATATATATATATATATATATATAATTCAGAAAAGTAATTCTTTCTTTAAAATATTATTCGCATGTAAATGCAAACATGTTTTGACTTTGAAACCGTCAAAACCTTAATCAAATTCTTACTATTTCTTTTTTTTTTTGCTAAGAATGTAAATATTTCATAAAAATGAAAACATATGAGGTTTACAATCAACTAGGGGAGGTCCCCGCGCCCAGCGCGGGGTTGTATGTTGATTAAGACCAGAATTAATAATTAATATTTAGGGTTATCAAGTTAGGGATATTTATTGAATTAATTTTGTTAGAAGTCTAATTTTTATAACGACATTAATATAGAATTATGGTAAAACGCTATAACTTTTGATATATATTATTAGTAATCAACAATTAATAGTGTTTTTGAATCACAAACAATAATTAGTGTTTATATCTTGATATATATAATAGAATTAAATATAAAAAATCTATATATTTAAACCAACAATATATTAGCAACGCCCCGACCGCCACTGTCCATGGGTTCCCACGTCCAGTCTCGGTCTTTAGGCCCATCTTCTTTGTTTTGTCGTACTCTTGATTTTATGACATATTCATGCTTACTCGTTTCTTTGATATTAGCAACGCCCCGACCGCCACTGTCCGTGGGCTCCCCACGTCCAGTTTCGGTCTTTAGGCCCATCTTCTTTGTTTTGTCGTACTCTTGATTTTATGACATATTCATGCTTACTCGTTTCTTTCATATTTGTAATGCCACGACCGCCACTGTCTGTGGGTTCCCACGTCCAGTTTCGTTCTTTGAGCACATCTTCTTGGTTTTGTAGTACTCTTGGTTTTATGACATATTCACGCTTCCTCGTTTCTTTCATATTTGTAACGCTCCGACCGCCACTGTCTGTGGGTTCCCCACGTCCAGTTTCGGACTTTAATTTGGGCCCATCTTCCTGGTTTTTGTTGTATTCTTGATTTTATGACATATTCATGCTTTTAGATTGTATGTCACTGGAGTTTTTCGTAGTTGGAAACATATAATTGAAAAATATAATCTCTTACCATATCTCTTACCTATCAAGTAAGTCATCTTGCTCTTTGAAGTAGTTATGTACGTAAAATTTCAATGGTATAGAAACAAGCATCTCCTTTGTATATATCGTGTCATATTTATCGTCCCTATTGTAGTATCTTTGTCTCTACCTTCGCCATTGGTCGCTGCGTAACCCTTCAGTTGATCTCTTGTTTATAAAACCCATATAAAAAGTTGTAAGAGAAATATCATTTTCTTAACTGTATCGTATATGTATTTGTAGTATATTGATCTGAGATTGCAAAGATGTATGCCTATCAAGAAGCTCTTAGCAAAGTAAACACTGAAGATAGGTACTAAAAATGAGAGGGTTACAGAGAGCAAGTATCTATCCCTTAGAAACCACTATGTGCAACTGAGAATAATTCATATATGTACATACATACATATGTATACAACGTATTGAAGCTTTTAAATTTAAATATCGAATGCTACAAAACTGGAAAATTGCTTGTGGAGAAAGCAATATGAACATGGCCACATATATAACAAATAACCGATTATGCTTGTCGTAGATCATTCTCTTTCAAACCAAAAGTTTTACCTAAACAACATATCAAGTGACTCACAAGAGATACATAAGAGCCATATCCTAAATATATCCGGCAAAGCAAAAACGCTCCAGGTTCGAGAAGGAAGTCATTGGAAAATTTGAGTATATACCAAACTGGAGAGTAATTCGGCTACAAAGAGAGATGTGTTGGCTTTGAAAAAAAAGCTATGTGATGCTCTACCTTTTATTTATGAATTTTATGCTATGAATATATGTTTTTGTTAGGGTTCAACTTCAGTCTCCGGATTAGAGACTTATATTCATCCGACAAACAATTCGATGTCACAATCAACGCTACAAAATTGGTGGGTTCTCTCTATTAACAAACAAAAAAAAATTCTGGGGTATATATATTTTTTTTGTTTTGTTAGATCCATACGACGAAGAACATGACGAAGAACACCAAAAATTCTCATCAATCCGGTACGTTTGATCTTATTTTTATTAGTTTAACAATTACGGTTATGTCCGAATCTGAAATAACCATGCCTCCAGACTCCTTCACACCATGGCCACATATCACCGGAGTGGAGACGATTTCAAATTCGGAGCTTCTCTTCGCATATAAAATCATACATATGGTCTCTTTGTTTCGGGTTCCCTCTACAATAATTAGTACATATTTCAAAACTGAGCTACAAAAGAGCACATTGGATTTTGGTAAACATCAAGATTGCTTCCTACCTTCCAAGAAACATGATAGACTAATTCACATCCAAGACCAAACATTAGCCACATAAAGCCTGAATCAAATTAAACGATCTTAGGATGCTCTTCATAATCCGTAAGTTAAAGAGACTTGCATTAATATTGCAAATTAGACTCTAGAGGTCCACAATGGTTAATCAGAGTGTATCAAAGACGACGAATAAAGCATGAATTAGAATATCAGCAGAGGAAGCACACAAATATTCAATAAACGTAATCAATCACTGAGAATAGCATGGACCCAACTTTTGAAAGATTCATAAAAAAGGAAGATTTTTCCTATGCAACAATATTCAAACAATGAGAAGATCAATGATTGATGACTAACCATACAACCGAAGCAAAGCCATAAACAGAAACGAAAGTACTAAAGAGCCACAACAGCAGTGATACGACATTTGTTTCCTCGCACTGGAAACAATGACGTGCTTCCATAAATCCAATCTAGTTTTTATGGAAAACAAACCTGCATTCATAATAAACACTACTATTAATTAATATTTTTTATGCAAGAATTAAATGGCAGTATAAAAAATTCAATGGTTAGTGCCAAAAAAAAAGCAAGGATTAGTTATG
>NW_003302371.1:0-5104 GCF_000004255.2 Arabidopsis lyrata subsp. lyrata | reverse complement strand
TACAACTAAACAAAGAAAATTATATATTTTTAAAACAGAAATCATTATTTGTTTTTTGGTAAGATTAAAACCGAATCATTATCATATTAGTAAAATTATCATTTATTTTAGTTTAGTGATTTTAAAATACGATCGAATTATTAAAAATGATCAAACATAACGTCTCTAGTAAAAATGATTTATCCATCGCTTATAACTCATAATAACACCAAACTAATCAAACATTTCTTTAGAGTTCTCCATGAACACTCAATCATCCGAATCTTAATATCTTGCATTCCTCGCAGTCCATGCTAAAGCTGTTGCAAGTGTACTATATATGGAAAACTTTCTAGGTTAGTAACCGAAACAAATGCGAATATCCAATTAATATATCAGTATAAACTCTGAATTTTAGCGTTCCTTGATATATTCAAGATCATAAAACTCCAGGTCAAGGTAAAATCTAGAACATCCACCTCCATTCATGAGACATGGTTTCCCTGAAAAATATTCAATTCGATAAGATCATACAACATATTAACTGTCTTAAGTTTTTTTATTTTTAATATGATAAAGAAATATCAATCAATACCTATATACTAATCGGCCGAGTGGAATAATCAAAAGAATTAAAAATTCAAACAATTTTTAGTTTACAAAATTATGTTTTAACATATAGATAAATATATTTTACGAAATGATCACATAAAACTGAAAATGATAAACGTGTATTCTTCAAGACCAAATCTTCAAGATCAATAAAGATTTGACAACGGAGAAAGATTATGCTTGGAGAATAACCATTCAACAATTTTTTTTCTTCTTCTTTTATAATTCTTTATGCAATTGTGTTTTATAGGCCTAAACATTAAGGAAGTTTATAGACTTTGTTAATGATTATATTATACCAAGTATAAATTTGGCATATAGTTTTTACAAAATTTTGTGTAATGCCATACCAAATTATAAAACTATGATTTTTGGATTCATCCTATTACTTACAAAAAAAACATAAAATCAACCATTACTTTTATCAACTATGGCTTACAAACAATGTTAATAGTCTATCTTTTACCATATTTACATATTCAAAATTTGTAATGTGATCGCCATTAATAAGTTATAATTAATAATAACAGTTATTTTAAATTATATTAATTGTTTTTATACACAAAAAACTCAAAAATTGTCTTCTCAAATGCTATTTTTAAATTATCAAAAATTATTATTTATATAAAATAAAGACCTATTGATTAAATCAAAAATGTTCTTCATTGATATGAAAACATAATATAAAAATAAAAAAATTATTAAAAACCAATGAAATATTAAAAACCCTAACATAAGCAAAGGTATAGTAATCTTAAAAACCATAATGCAACAACTAATACGTAGTGGTGAGAGACACAATTTTTTTTATCTCGTCTTTGATTGTCAAGAACTAAATATCATCATCTCTACCAACAAAAACACTTTGCATCACTTCTATTTAAGGTGTCCAAGTCGTTGATATCTTCATCTCTAGCTTTGAGAGACTTCTAGCATTCATGTGTCCAAGTCGCTGATTGCAGAGCACCAGATCATCCTTCTTAGCTCTAAAACATGTTTTAGTTAGGTTTTCCCACATGTAACAATTGTTCTCAGTACGGATTTCGGAGAGAGCATTGCGGTTCTTCTCATCTGTAGTCCAACATTTCACTTTATTGAAGCTCACTGTTAATCCTTGAACAATATACACATTGGTGAGTTGAGGTTCTTTAGCTTCAGTTAAGTCTCTTTTGCCCTTAATCTTTCCCTTTTCTCCACCACCAAACGTGACTTTGCTCTCTTTTACTTCAGTGTAATTGTTGAGATTGGCTTGATTCCATGTGATATGTCTAGAAGCTCCATTATCGAAGTACCAAAGTTTAGTCATACTTTTTTCAATTAAGGTATATGCAACATGGCAGTACATATCAGATTTTGCAAACATTTACTTTATACTCTCTTCTCTAATGTGGATAGAACCTTCCATGTCTCATTAGGTTCTTCAATTTAGCTGCATATGTGTAGCAGTACATCTATATGTGACCATGACGACCACATCAATAACATTCATACCCAGTCACTGCTCTGTGATAATGGTTATGATTCTGATGCAAACGTCTTGCTCAAACAGCTCCAATGTAGTTTTGAAATAAAAACTGATAACGACGTGCATGTACACCCTTTCTTGGAACGAAATTTGTCTTCCCACTTGTCTCACCTCCATGATAGCCTAATCTAAAATTAGATTTTCCAACTCTCCCAGACCCTAAGTGTAATGCCCTCACCACCACCTCACTTAATGGGCCCCACGTCCTCTCTCGGCCCGTGGGCCCACTATCTTCTGACGGCCGGTTCGCTATGTCCAAGAGGCTTTAAAGACTTGTTTACCGACCCTACAAATCACCACATGATCTTTCCCTGTGTTTTGTCCTCACTCACACAGTTCCGATAATAACTTCTCAGAAGGTCACCCATCCTAAAATTGTTCCAGCTCAAGCACGCTTAACTGTGGAGTTCTCTCAGGACAGTTGACCGAAAAAATAAGTGCACTTTTGTGACATAGGAGGCCAAATCAATTCTTTTAAACCTCTCCGCATGCACTACCATATTCCTGAAATCGGGGTGTTACAATTCATCCTTACTAACAGATCGCAACGTCCTCGTTGCGCACCAAGACCGTTACCCCCGACGGTGTGAGCTCTCTTGACTCCACACTCGACTGGGTTCAGCTCTGATACCACTTGTAACGCCCCGACCGCCACCTCTCTTAATGGGACCCACGTCTTCTCTCAGCATGTGGGCCCACTATCTTCCGACGGGCCGTTTGCTACGTTCGGGAGGCTTTAAAGACTTGTTTACCAACCCTACAAATCACCACATGATCTTTCCCTGTGTTTTATCTTCACTCACATAGTTCCGACAATCACTTCCCGGAAGGTCACCCACCCTAAAATTGCTCAAGATCAAGCATGCTTAATTGTGGAGTTCTCTCAGGATAGTTGACCGAAAAGATAAGTGCACTTTTGTGACATAGGTGGCCAAATCAATTCTTTTAAGCCTTTCTGCATGCACCACCATATTCATGAAATCGGAGTGTTACACTAAGATGTTATCCAGATCCTTTGTCACACTATTCAGTATGTGTATCTTCTTCCGAGTATCACTCAAGTCTTGTGTGAGAGCTCTGTTTGTTTTTCCCCTCTAAACCACACTTTGAGTCAGCTCACTGTTCTTCTTAATTTCCAGAGCTAGGCCTCCTTTGAGCTTCTCCTTCTAACCTTGAAGTGTTAACTTTTCTTCCATCCATGAGACATTCTCCTTACTCATTAAGAACCAGTTGTCATACAATATTCTAAACTGTCCATGGATGTCCACATCCTTCACAGTGTCTGATTCATCATCAGTTGAGCTGGCTCCATTTCAATTAATTTTTCTGCTTCACTGTTAGAGCTTTCATCTTCGTCGTCTATGATTTCCACAAAAGATACAAAACCCTTCGCTTCATCTTCGAGTCATCATCTTCAGAGTTACTTCCACTTTCAACAATGTAGGACCTTTCCTTCTTGGATCTAGAACCCACACAGTCAAATTTCGAGTGTATGATGCCTTTGCACTCAGAGCATATATTCTTTTCTCTTCAGGGAGGGGCACTAAGCTTTGACATGTACATATCCTTGACATTCATGACATTGAATATCGTTCCTCTTTCCATTTCTATCCATATCTCTGTCTCTTTCTTTTTCAACTCTCTGATTCTTTACAAAATCTTTCTTCTCAACTCTTCTCAAGGCGCGGCCGAATGGAATCATCGAGATAAATTAAAAGTTTCCAACATTCTTCTATAATATTTAGATAAATATATTCTACGAAACGATCCCATATAAAACTACAAATGATATATGTGCATTCTTAAAGACAAAATCTTTAAGATCTAAGACTAATTCTACCATCTCATTCAATGAAACAATGCACATAAATATCGTGATAACTTTGACTTTGATCCTCCTTTGAAGTATTTAAGAATTTTTGTATTTCAGTTAACACGAATATACACTCATGAAAGTTATTAAAACGACGCTTGATAGAAGCACTAATACAACTTTCACACCCATCAAAGTTATAGCTAAAGTATTATGCTCTATGTTTACCATCGTAACATCAAGTTTTAACCCTCTCAAGTAACTTACATTGAATGTTAAACCCCTTTGTTCATCTGTTTTTTTTTTCATATCAGTGAACACAAATCTACGGAAATAAAAAGAGTCAATCTTTAGATAATGATTATCAATGACATTTTTATTAAATGATTCTAATTTTTAATAAGATTAACATTTATATGTGGCACTACCATAATCCTTATAAAAATTAATAGAACTTAAAATGGTTTAATTATTTTACTACTTAATAATAATTTTACGATGAGCAAAATAGTTTTTAACCCATCTGTATTTCTTTTTTTTTTTGGTAGGCAACCCATCTGTATTTCTATTACACACAAATTAAATTTCTATTTTTTGTTAACAAAAGAAACATACATTTGTTAATTAAATAATTTTAAAATTTAAAATACTGTACAATAATGCGAGAGATAATATGCCAATGGATTTCTTATTATCTCTACAAAAGACAATTATAAAATACACAAAAAAAGTTGAAACTTATAATAAAGGAAGGTTAAGTCATTACGATATACTATCAAAATAAATTTGGTTTACTTCCTCAATAAACTATTTATTCTACTATCGTTAGTAATTAATATGACCAATAATAACATTATATATAATATATGTATATACATATTTATTTATAAACTAAAGATCAAAACAAAAATATATCACAAAAATTATTATGGACTCCGTTTAATAATGGACAATAAACTATTTATTAAAATATCGCACAACTCATAACAAAACAAAAGTTAAAAAATGCACAACATGTCTCACTCGAATACCAGCCAAAGTTCATATTCGTACACGTATTAGCGAAGATGTCTTCTCCAAATAAGTCTTCGTATGTGTATAACGGTGTTTAGTTCACGCTACTACTCTTAAGAGGTTAGTTGTTCACGCGACTATCTTCTTCATTTGGAAAAAAG
>NW_003302372.1:4155-11573 GCF_000004255.2 Arabidopsis lyrata subsp. lyrata | reverse complement strand
CCGAGCATAGGGAACAAGTTTTCTTGGTTAGGGGATAGGAATAACATGTGGATTCAATGTCGCTTGGATAGGGCACTTGGTAATGAGGCTGGGTTTCATTTATTCCCGAGAGCTCAAGCAGAATATTTGGACCGCATTGGCTCCGATCACAGACCCTTATTTGTACGGTTTGCCAGTGAAAATATGTCTAGAAGAGGACGTTTTATGTTTGATAAACGGTGGATAAACAAACCTGAATTCTCAGAGATTATAAAAGCGGGATGGTATCAAGATGATGCGATAGGCCATAGAACTCTTATGCATCGTCTTTCCAACAGTCGTAAGTCAATTTCTCGATGGAAACGTGTGTCTAATCAGAACTCAAAGAAAAGAATTGAGCATCTGCGACAACGCTTGGAAGAAGAAGGCATTAAGATGCTACCAAGTCGAGGACTCATGCAAATGTTGAAATGGGAATTAGCGGAGGCATACCGAGAGGAAGAGCTGTACTGGAAACAAAAGAGCAGAGAACGATGGTTAAAGGAAGGTGATAGGAATACCAAGTTTTTCCATGGTAGTGTTCAGCGTCGAAGAGTGCAAAACAGAATCCTATCTCTGTTTGATGCTAATAATGTCGAACAATTCTCTGAAGGCTCTAAAGGGGATATTGCAGTTGAGTATTTTCGTAAAATGTTTACTAGCTCAAAACCAGATTCTATTTTCGAGGCACTAGAAGGTATGCTACCGAGAGTCACAGCAGAGATGAACTCCAAGCTTACACAACCAATCACCGGTGAGGAAATTAAAAGGGCAGCTTTCAGCATTAGAGGGGAGAGTACACCAGGTGCGGACGGGATGTCGGGTTATTTTTTTCAAGCTTATTGGGATATTGTCGGGCCACAAGTTGTTGAGGAGGTCACACAATTTTTTCAATCTGGTTCACTTCCTACGGAGTGGAATTTTACTCAGATTTGTTTACTCCCGAAGAAGCCAAATCCGTCTAAGATGACAGATCTCCGCCCTATTAGTTTGTGCTCGGTCATATACAAAATAATTTCCAAGATTCTTTGTGCTAGATTGAAGGTTTTTCTGCCCACAATTGTCTCGGACACACAAGGTGCCTTTGTGTCCGGAAGACTTATCTCGGACAACATTCTTTTAGCTCATGAAATGGTGCATGCTTTGCAGACAAACTCAAATTGCGATGAGGATTTTATTGCAATAAAAACGGACATGTCCAAGCTTATGATCGGGTTGAATGGAATTTTTTGGAAGAGTTGCTTATTCGTCTCGGCTTTGATATGCGATGGGTGCAATGGGTAATGAGTTGTGTACGCACAGTTAGTTACTCTGTTATTGTCAATGGAGCTTCATATGGATATATCAAACCAGAGAGAGGGATTCGCCAAGGTGATCCGCTGTCTCCATTTCTCTTCATACTATGTGCGAAAGCTTTAGTTCACATTATGAATAAAGCAGAGATAGAAGGACGTTTAACCGGTTTGCGTCTCACTCAAGAGTGTCCATCCATACAACATCTTCTTTTTGCTGACGATAGTCTTTTCTTATGTCGTGCTACTTTTAAGGAATGCAATGAATTCCTTAAATGTTTACGATTATATGGGCAAGCATCGGGACAAGAAATTAATTTTCAAAAGTCAGCAATCACTTTCGGTAAGAAGTTAGACCCATATATGAAGCGTCTTATCGGATTATACAAGGAATCGAGCAAGAAGGAGGATCCGGTAAATACTTAGGCCTACCAGAATGTCTTAGTGGTTCGAAAAGAGACCTCCTTGGGTTCATTACAGATCGATTGAAGTCTCGGCTAAGCGGATGGTATGAAAAAACTCTCTCTTTAGGTTGAAAGGAGGTTCTCATCAAATCAGTGGCTTTGGCTTTACCGGTTTATGCGATGTCTTGTTTTCGTTTGACAAAACACCAATGTCAAAAGATAACAAGTGCCATGTCTCAGTTTTGGTGGAATGAGAGTGAGAACAAGAATAAGATGCATTGGGTGTCTTGGGAAAAGATTTGCAAGTCAAAGACACAAGGTGGTCTAGGTTTTAGAGACATAGGTCGGTTTAATCAAGCTTTACTCGCTAAGCAAGCATGGCGTCTGGTTGATGTTCCGCACTCACTGTTAGCTAGAGTATATAAAGCTAGATACTATGCCCGAAAATCATTTCTTGAAGCCACAACAGGTTACAGACCTTCTTACGCTTGGCGCAACATAGTTTTTGGGAAGGAGCTTTTGGAGAGAGGCCTTATGAAAACAATTGGAAATGGACAGAATACTCATGTTTGGATTGACAACTGGCTCTTTGATGGTCATCCAAGAAGGCCAAGCAGTAAATCTTCTTTAATGGATATAAGTCTTAAGGTCTCAGCGCTCATAACACCTCAAGGAGAATGGGATGCGGCTCTTTTGAATGAACTTTTTTCAGGTCCGGATGTCACACATATTCATTCTTTTCCACCTGCTCCAATGCTTTCCGATAGATACGTCTGGGCTTACACAAAGGAAGGACTATACACTGTCAAAAGTGGGAACTGGCTTCTCAACAAGGAAGCTACAGCCTTGGAAGTGGTTTCAGACACGGAGAAGACCACCAACAAAATTAAAGACAAGGTGTGGAAGTTGCAGGCAGCCCCGAAAATTAAAATGTTTTTTTGGAGAGCGTTATCGGGTGCTCTTGCTGTAGCAGAATGTTTAAGGAGGCGTGGTTTAGATACAAATCCCTTATGCCAACTGTGTCGTGTGCGTGAAGAAACGATATCACATGTTCTGTTTGAATGTCATATGGCAGTAGCAGTTTGGCAACTTTCTGGCCTTCCTTTACCAGCTCAAGGTTTTTCTTGTTCCGTTTCAGAGAATATCAGCTACATTTTACTCTTAATGGAGCGAGCAGAATTACCTTCAGCAACAAGATTGGCAATTCCGTGGTTTCTTTGGGAAATTTGGAAAGCTCGAAACTCGACTAATTATGCGGGTAAAACCAATGATCCTAACTTTGTTTTTGTAACAGCCTTAGAAGCAGCGGAAGAATGGTTAACTCAACAAACCATCATTGCTCAAGAACATCAATCAACTCTAAGAAGAAGTATACGGCCAGCTACACGATGGACAAAACCAGCACAGGGACAACTGAAATGTAACCTTCATGCTTGTTGGAAAAAGGAGACGATGCATTGGGGTGGGGCTTGGCTAGTTCGTGACCACAATGGCGAGGTTCTTTTACACTCACGCGAAGCCTTTATTCCCACGGTTAACCGCATAGCGGCTGAGCTTAAGTGTATTCTATGGTGTCTTCAAAGTTTACATAATGTGCATATCGATTCATGCGAGATCTGGTCTGATTGTGTTGCTGCATTGTGGGCGCTTGATCAGGCTGAAGCTTGGCCTAAATATAGCTCCTTTCTCAATCAAATTGCACAAGTTATACGGGTGATGCGGGATGTGAGTTTTAAAATCTCTTCACCGAAGGCCAATTCATTGGCTAAGGATATAGCTTGCAGCGTTATACGAGATGGGAGGTATAATTCTTATATAGCACGAGGAGGACCGGCGTGGTTACATGATCGGATAGAGGAGGAGCGACGACGGAGCTGTTAGGTTATTACTCTCTCAGGTCTCAGGTCTATGATTTTTGCTTACTCTGTTTTTGTAAGCTTGTTTTTTACTCTGTTTCCTTGTTATTTGAACTTCTTCAGTTTAATCAAAGACGTTAAAAAAAAAAAAGATTGAATGAGAAAAAAGATTTGAGGCAACTGACTTTAATTGGACCTAACGAACAGCAAATCACCATGCAGACTTTCTAGCTAAGAAGCAAATATATGAATTATCATAACTTTGTCAATATATTTGATGCTATGTTCACTAAATATATTGGTATATTACTTTAATGTAGATAAATTTTGAGTTTAAAAAAATAATTAAATAAATAAAAATCAATATATGTATATCTAGTGCGGAATTCAATGGACCACTAGATAATTGATGGTTAGAAAAAAATTTGTGGTCCATTGGTTAAAACGTTGATTTGTAAAACGCAACAGTTTTTTGTTTTTCTTTTTCAAAAAAACACAAATTGCAAAGAAATTGCATGATTGGGGACACAAAAGCGTTTTCTAAAAACCACAGTTGGAATCCGCACTTTTCTTTGTCACCATTCAAGGCCTAACTTTATTGGTGGAGTCTCATTCTTTGGTATTATTTCAACTAACATTATTAATAGAGTCTCATTTTTTGGTACTATTAAATTATTGACGGTGAAATCCGGTGTCCGTACTGTGAAATCAAATTCATACGAGTGGGAGTAAATCAAATTCACAAGTCATTTTACAAGTAACTGCAACTCTCTTCATTTGATATTTGTCATAAGTCCCAATTCTTTCACTTTTACTATCAAAACTCCACAGAACAAAAAGAAATCGATAGAAAAAGAAAAACAAAAAAACATTCTGCTTCAGAACTGCTCTACACTTTTCCCCACGATCTCACATCCTCCACTTTCCCTCCAATTACAACAATGGAACAACATTATTTCCTACAAAAAGACTCCACATCTCTTACTTTTTCTGATTCCGGTTTCTGCAACATCAATCGGAAAATAAACTGCTTATTTTGTTGATCATTCATCGCGTCTAAGTATTTTACGAAATTGGCTTTGTTATTTTCTTTATGGGTTCCATTAGATCATGGCTTTTCGTGATTTTATTGTTGCTTTGGCTTTGATTCTTGAGTTACAACCTTTTGTGTCAGTTGTCATTTCATGTCTCTGATTTTAAGGTCTATCATCGATTGATAGAAGGTATAACCTTTTTCTTGCTCATTCTATTTTCTCATATTTAATGCCCATTGATTATCAAAATCACTTCTCATGATTTTAATCAACTTCTATATCTGGATCTCTTATTAGATTCAGGATTCTATTTATTAATTCATCTTGAGAGAACCCATTCTCTTGAACTGTACGGCAATGGGAGATGAGACACCTTCTCGGCTACTTTGTTCTTCATGTAAGTTGAGGAATGAATAAGAAGCATGGAGATTACCTAAATTACAATTTGTGCCAGTGGAAGCTTCTCAGGTAGAACCAGCACGACAAGACAACCAAAAACCTCAAAGGTAAGGATATATCGTAAACAATTTTGTTTTTCTCCTAATATTTTCAGTTCTACAGTTTACTATTTTATCCACAAACTTCAGCAATGACGATTAGGTGATCTAATCGATTATGTAACATTTTCCACTGTCTTTATTCTTCAGCTATCTCAATGTTTCCCAACAAATCCACGAAGATCTACTGGCATAATAAAGACCAGAAAGAAGAACCAATAATAAAGACTACGAAGATCTACTATAAAAAGTTTTTCCTTAACCGAGAAGAGAACTTAGTAGAACTAGTAATATCCTTTTTATGTGCTTCGAGTAGATAATCTTAGTAAAGATATCAGATATTAGATGGCATTCTGGATTCTGTAGCCAGTGAGATATGAAAAGAAGCCTGTCATAAATAAATGTGTTTTTTCTCTAAGTCTTAATGCCATTGTTCTCAAAAGATATTCAGATATTAATATATTGTTTTAGCAAATTTGATTCAATTATTTTTATAAGGCTAGATTTTCTGTATTAAACAATTTGTTAGTTTTTTAGCCATGAGCATAGTTACAACATGGATTACTCATGGGAGATGCAATCTCAAGTTCTCAACTATGTACTAGAGTCACTTGCATTCTCAAAATGGTTAATCCAGTTATAGAAACCGAGGTCAAATATCTTTTATATTAAAGCCCATGTTTCTTCTGGTATGCCACGTCAGTTTCTGGTATGTGCGTTTTTTTCCAATTTTTTCAAATTATTATAGAGATATGGAGAGAGATTAGAAACTATGATTTTAGAGATAGATGTGTGTTGTAACATCCTCTGCATGCGTCTATCACTATAAAGGTCTCAAATGAATCAAAAGGCTCCACTAATAATTTTGTACTTATTTGTTGGTGTGTCATAACTGTGAATTTAATTAAAAATATATATATAATAATAATAATTTAAAAGTTTAGATAGATGAGAGGTATTCTTTGGTATTATTTCTACTAAAATTAATGATGGAATCTGATTCTTTGGTACTATTTCTATTACTTATAATTTTATTTTTAGTATTTTTCTAAAAATCTAAGGATACGGTGAAAACTAAAATCCCGTGTACTTAAGGTGAAGTCATATTTCAGAAAGCTCCAAAAATCTATGTGGTAACCATCCAATAATAGTGGACTTTAAACCAAAGTTGCAAACAGTTAAGCATTATTGACTAATACAAGCGAAACACGTGAAATCTACTTTATGATATAAGTTTTGGACTTCAAAGCTTTTCCATGCATCTTCGGATCATGTCAATCAAGAGAAAACTAGAGTATCATATTTAGGCATTCATGTTTGGCTTTTGGCAAAATCACTTATATCTGATGATCAAAACGATCTTTGAGTGATTGTCATAGATCAACAAGATCTATTTTTCGTGTTTGTATTCATTTCTCTAATCGAATGAACTATAGAGATTTGTTTTCTTCTCCTCCTTTATTTTCTTCTTATCAAACTTCACATGTCTCTTCATCTTCTGTTGGATTTTATAATTCACATATGACTTATCATATGATGACAAGAAATTTTGATTCCGTTTCTCGTTCTGATTATTTTTCTACTGAAAGTAATTTTCATTTTACTAAAGATTCTTTCACTAAAACCATCACAAATAGGTATACTGCTATAGTTTCTACCAATACATGTAACACTGTCCAATATGATATTGAACATGTCAAGCGTGTCACGGACTCTGCCAACATTTCGAACCTCCTAATTTTTTTGATAATCAGTGCGAGATTTTAAAGCCTACACCTCTTAATGTCGCGAGATTCTGTTGATAGTTATGGTTTCCTTGTCATCAAAGCACAACCATGTTTTCCAAGATGGTGGATCTGTGAATAAAATCCCGAACCAACCAATCTTTTTGAAAAAGGTACTTATTATATTGATTCTGAAGAAGATTAGAAAAATGATGAAGATCAATATGATGATCGTACACATAGTCTACTATATGAGAAATACGGTCCATATACATGTCTAAGTATAACGGTCTGTTTATTACTCTCAAAAATTTGATGCCTATATGTTATCTCATTACAACAGCGAGAAGCTAAAGAAGGAGAACAAAGACTTCGTGTAAGAAATAAGAAAAGATAACGTAATTATATGGCAAAATTTCTAAAGATCAAAACAAAAAGTGGGATCTGTAGCGGTAGAATAAGTGACGATGAAACTTTTCAACATCTTGGAATCATGAAATTAAAAAGAGCTTCTTTGTGATTTTATTTCTCTATTATCACTTTTTCAACTTATTTTATTTAAATAAATAATGCAAATTGTCTTCTATTTCTAG
>NW_003302372.1:0-4055 GCF_000004255.2 Arabidopsis lyrata subsp. lyrata | reverse complement strand
TTGCGCACAAAATTGTAATATTTATGTACTCGTTTATGTTGCACAAATCGAGTATTTTATATAAAAGATTGGACTATAAAGTATACATTTGGAAATGTTCAATTTCACAAGTTTCTTCGTTATAAGTTGGATATTTTTGATTTTTATGTTCCAACTTGGATGAAACTATACTAATTATTTTTGTATCCTATTGATGTGTTGCGTTTTTAACGATTTCGAGTCTTGATTTAGTCCGCTTTTTGAGTCAGTTGTCGTGTCGTAGTCCGTCTTTTATGTCTTTTCGGTTGCGTCTTGAGTCTTTTGCAGGTTTTAGGTGTTTAAGCGGGACGCAGATGTTTTCGGGCATTATTGGGCTTATTTGGACCAGAAACACTCGCGGGAATCGAGGACCGGAGTCAGTAGCATGAGATCGATCGATCCCAAGTGGGGATCGATTGATCTGTTTTCACACGGCCATCAACAACATTCCAGTAGCTCTGGATCGATCGATCCCAGGAGGGGATCGATCGATCCTGCCTTCATCCGTCTAAGACTTTTAATCCATGAGCTCGGGATCGATCGATCCAACCTTCACACGTCGAGAAATTTTATTCCAGGAGTCGGGGATCGATCGATCCACCCAATGGATCGATCGATCTAAGCCTCGACGACCAGACCGGTTTTCCTTAAACCGGATTTATCTTCTTTTTTTTGTACTTGGGTATAAAATCCCCAGAGACCTAATTTTATTTTGATGTTTTTTTTTCATACTGTTTTTCTGAGACTTCTCTCTTGTAAGCAACCTTGGGATTAGAGATTCATCCTCTTTGACAATTTGGAGAAGATTTCTAAACCCTACCTCTTATTTTCATTGCAATTCAATTATGTTTTCTTCATCGATTTGTCTTGTTTTTATTGCTATGTGTGAGTAGTTCTCCAATTGGGTTTTAGGGTTCTAATTAGGAGATTCAATGGATTAATGGATTGATTGTATTAGGAATTCTCATTCTCTAGGTTCTTTGATTCACATGTTCTTAATGTTAGAATAGGATTGATCACCCTGTTGTAGATTCTAGGTTTTTCTATGCATCAAAAGTGTTTGATAGATTGCCTGAAAGAATGTGGATTGAGCAATGTATTTCTAGCCAACGAAAGTTGATGTTAGGACGCATTGTGAACTTAATGAACTTGTTTGGTAATGCGAATTTGACTAGGAAATTGTCCGTTGTAGAATCGTCTATGTAATAGTTTTCATAATTGGCAATAAATAATAAATTCAGACGTTAAAAAAAAACGGAAATGCATTATTAATTTTTTTTTAAATGACTAATCAAAATGAACATATAAGATTTGATATCTAACTTACCATATTAATTTGTTATTAATCATTATACTTTATCTCTTATCTTTATATGATTCTATTTTTTGTTAAATAAATAAATCATCATATCATCCATATAATTAAAAAATGTAGATTTTTTCCGCATATGCCATGATTTATATTTTTGAAAACGAATATAAATTGTTCAATCTATGATGGAAAAAATGTAACAGGTCAAAAATTCAGATTTGAGTATTATATTTCTCTTAAACAAAAATAAATTCAACAACATTTTTTTTTGTTGAAAATTCAACAACAATTCCGACTGAGTAACGGATCAGAATTTAATACTTTTTTTTTAATGTATAATTTTATATACTACAATAAACTTATAAAATATTTTAATTTGGAACATTTAAAAATAGTTTTATTTTATATTTTTTAAAAATATCATCAAAATCAAAAAGTAAAGTAAACTAATTTTTAACTTTTTGATCTATTAGAACATTTTTATTTTTGCAAAATCCAAAACCAAAAACAAAAATATAAAATCCAAAAACCAAAATCTATAATCTAAAAACTATTTAAAAACTCACAACTATTTATAGCCATAATAAGAAAAATATATTCATTATAATATTATACTAGATTATAACCCGCGGTACACCGCGGGACTATAATTTTTTTAAAAAATAAAAATTTAATTTGTTTAGTAGATTAAAAATATATATGATTTGATGTTTTGTATTTTTTAAATGTACAATTCTTATATCTATATATTTTTAGTGTACAATTACTATGTTTAATTTTTACTGTTTAAAAATATAGAAACAATAACATACAGTTCATTAAGTTAAAATCTAGATTATATCTATATATAATTTAAATTTTAATTATATTTATTTTGTTAAAATTGTTTGTTTTGTTTAGTGTTTAAGATAGTATAATTGTATTTTGATTGTTATATCTAGGATTTCACCCGTAGTATACAGTCTCGTATTACTGTCGACCCAAACACATCATACCATCTAACCCCGTTCAGTGAAATTAAACATTATTTTATTATTATTTTTTTAATAAATACTTTAATTTAAAAGATATATAATTCATATCAATTTAAAAGTTTTCTTTCAAATGGTTATTTAATTATTGTAAATTTCATATATTATCTATATACTATTAAAAGAGAAGTACAAATGTAAATGGGTCGGGTCAAAATCAGAAAATTGACCCGAAATTCTGAAATCGGATCTTTGAAAATTTTTTAGAATATAAATTCGAATTAATAATGAAAAATCGAACTAAAATCAAATGTTTATGGAAATCAAATAAAATTTTATTGTACTTATGGTAACTAATTATAAAATCATATTCCAAACAATATTATACATTAATTACGTATTAATTACGTATAATATATTTGTTCATATACTTTTGGAACTAATTCCATAATAATCAACGTTTTTCACATTAATTTTGCTTATTTTAGCAGTTATCATTAATTAAAAGATATCTTACTTGCTTCTAGAGATTTCTAGAAAATTTATCACAACTAACCCATCTATTTTATAAATTAAATAGATTTTTTTTTATTTTGGTCATGTAAATTAAATAGATATGAAATATATGTAACTAATTTTAATTTAATTAGATTAAATCGAAATTATGGTATTTTCATACTTAAAGCTTACCAAAGAAGTTTAATTTTCAAATTATAAAGATTTCTTGAATATGATTTTTAGAATTATTCAACAAGATGATAAATATTTATTAAATTTTGTGAATCATGAAAAATATTATTTATTTTTTAATCATTATATTTCACCTTTCAATCTTTCATCTAACAAATAAGATACATATTATATTATTCCTATGTCCAAACTCCATTGTGTTGTATGACTAAATAATATATCCATTAGAGCTGTCAAAACGAGTTGATTCATCCCGTTAAGCATGTTTTGCAATAGGCAAAATATATTTTGACATGTAGTTAGTCTGTCCGCACGACCCGCGGGTAGCATATATGAAACACAAACCCGTCGCGCGAATGTATGCTGATTTGCGGGGTTATCAGTGGATTTTGTTTAAATAATTTTAGAGTAACCAAAATTTAAAGAAATAAATAAATTAGAAAAAATTTAGAGATTATAATCTTATATATCATTATATTTATAAATATTATAATTTCATTTATTAAAAGTTTTTTAAACTACCACATGTTGAATAAATTATATTTTTATCAATAAATACTATCATGAGGGTTGATCCGCCAACCCGCAGATGAAAACCGATGACCCACTGCGAATCAATCCATGTGGCCCGCTTATTTGCGGGTTTAATATATTTTCCCAAATCTGCTCAATAGTGAGATGATTTGGGCTCGACCCGCGGTTTTGGACCTATTTTGACTGCTTTAATTCCCATGATTCGTCTAATTTTTTTAATTCTAAAACACAAAATTTCATTTTGTAAATCATAATTAATATGATTGGTTTAATTATAAAGAATTTAATATTTTCTTTACAATTTGTTATTAGGAATATTTATAAGTACACTACATGATTCGTTCTATTAAAAACATGCACAATATTAAAATCAACGTATTTAAATCAATATTCTCCCGCGGTGGACCGCTGGTCCGATCCTAGTAATATTATAAATCCGTCATACCAAGGTGAAATTAAACATTATTTTTTGTTTGAATATACTTTTATTAGACATTTATATTCATATCAATTTAAAGTTTTCTTTCAAA
>NW_003302373.1:0-11483 GCF_000004255.2 Arabidopsis lyrata subsp. lyrata | reverse complement strand
CAAAACTAACGTTAAAGGATTTTATGGAACAGAAAAAATTGGAAGACCAACGTGAGCCTGAGTCTCAATCTAAACATGGGGTCCTTCTGGTTTCACGATATTTTTCTCTTATTCTTATGGTGTGTTGTATGCTTCTTCATGTTCTTGTACTTGTGCTTCAAGCCTCAAGGTGAGCCTCTTACCCTCATTCTTTGCAAAATCACCACCATAACAAATTAACATGTTCCAGCAAATCAAGAATTAATTCAGTTCAAGAAAAGACACCTAGAAAGTGTGATTGACGTATTTTATTTACTTTTACCTTTTTGCCATATGTAGCTTGTGCTGACATATAGAAGAACAAAAGAAAAAACAAAAGCTTAGTAGAATTGAAAATTTGATACAATGCATATTAAGATTTGAGCATTGAAGAGTTTAGCCAGAGGATATACCAATCTTGATCAAAAGCCGTAGACTCAAAAGTGTAGGTATTCTGATACACAGGTCTTCGAACTATCTCATTAGATATTAAGATTCCATCAAAAAAGAAATTGTTAAAAAATATTCCATCACAAATTCTGAGAGAGTAATAGAGAATTGTCGCATATAATTTAGGGATTTAGAATTTGTGAATGCAAGTAGAGATGAATTTAAAGGAAGATGAACGAAACGGTTTCAAAGATCGTGGGATCGTGGTTTAGATTGTGGAGAAAATTTAGGATTTTGTTTCTTTAATATATAGCGGATAAATAAGTAGTTACTTATATCTGCCATGTAATTTATTTTGTTGTGTTTTTTTAATTGATTTTTTAAAAATAGAAACAAAAAACCATGTGACATAATTTTATTGGATAGGTGACTTGTGATTTATAAGATAAAGGATTAGTGAAAAGAGAATCTGGCTTTGGCAACCAATAAAGCGATCCATTTGCAAAGATTGATCGTTTATCATTGCCAATTCGATCGTAAGAAATGGGGAAACATACGTATCTTCGTTCGCCATTTTCTAGGTTTAAGGCTTCGGTCTTGACAACCTTACGATCGAATAAATACACCAATATTACTTTGTATGTTCCTGTAACAATATCTCTTCCAAATCCCACACTAAATGTCAATTCATTCGACCACCCTAAGGAAAAAATAAAAGACATTGTTGAATATAATTAAACTATAACAACTAGTCAACTATACATTTTGTAATTTATCAATTTACAATAAAATTAAATTAGAGAAATATCAATGGATATGCATAGACGAATGTATAATTGAGTCTCGTAAAGTTGCACTGTTCTCTCGCTTCTGTTCACTTTTTAAAGACGCATGTACCCCTATATTATGATATTAGAAACTTCGTAGATTATATGTTGAAATTATGTCAGACGGCAGGAGGAGATATTGTGTAGATATTGTTTTGGGAGTTGTGTTTATATATTTTTTTTTTTGCGAGAAACGAACAGTCGTGTTCTTTGCTTCCTATATGAAGAGACAGAGTCGGCGTTTTGGGACTGTAGAAAAAAGGAAATGACACCACAAAATTTTTTCTCTCTTATTTTCTTTATCTCCTTCTGATTCTCGAGCAAGTGTTTATTTCTCAGATCTGGGTTTTTATTGATCTCGATTTGTCTTCTGGTAATCAATATGCCATTTTTTCGTTTGATTTGTGTTTCAACGACATGTTTTGCACTAGGGTTTATGCAATTTTTTCCATAACAGATGAGGCCGATTCTGCTTTCTCCGCGTCTGATAGCTTTTGGTGAAGAACCTCGCGGCGAGAGGGTTAATGTTTATTAGAAGATGAAAACGGTGTGTGGTATCATCAATGTCCTCGACGATGATGAACGGCAGTACATATCTCGGTCTTCTCTCGGTCGCCTGTTGGAGTTTCTGAACAAACCAGCCTGATTATTTAATATCTGCCTTATTTTAGTTAGCAGCTAGTCGTATTATCGACTAACAATGTTATCAATCGAAACTTGTTGTTTGGTGTTGGATGATTATTTTCAAATTTCAAGGTGAAAACATTATCGTAGTTATCAGATAACGTATTATCGGGATACTATTGTTATCAAAACAGAAATGTTGTTTTGATTAATGTTTTAAAAGTCTCAAGTAAAAATTTGTCTGATTATAGTTAATAGATAGCCGAATTATCGCCTAACATTGTTATCAATACATGGAGACATTGTTGTCTTGGGTTTGATGAATAGTTATAATTTTTGAGGTAATAACATGGTCATAGTTAGCCACTAACGTCTTATTGGGGTACTACTGTTAGCAAAACGTGAATGTTGTTTGTATGAATGTTTTTAAAAGCTGTTTTAAGTTAATATATGCCTTATTTTAGTTAGCAGCTAGTCGTATTATCGACTAACAATGTTATCAATCGAAACTTGTTGTTCGGTGTTTGATGATTATTTACAAATTTCGTTTGATGTTTGGTGTTTGATGATTGTGTTTTACCGTATCTTTATATTACCAATGTCGGCAGAGATATATTTTCAAAGATATCGTTAGCATTTAATGCTGTCGTACCTATGTTATAGGCAGTTAACAAGTTTTCTGTTTTGTAAGGGTGTTTTTGTCTTAAATGCTGTCAGGGAAGAGAGAGGTTTAATTATGTGATCTTTATGCATAGATACTTAATTTTTGGATCGTCTGGGCATAGATATTTAACTAACCCTTAAAATTATAAATAAAAATGTTTCATACCAGTCAGGGCTATTCTCTCGCAAAAACTCGGGAGAAAGAATCCGGAGTTTTCTTGTCGCAGGGTTAATCAGATAAATGTAACCGAGATCGTAGATGCAGACTATTCCGTTGCAATACCCCATTATTTGACCAACTGTATCATAAATAGAATATATGGGATATGGAACTGGAGATGTGTAAGAATGAATAAAGATTTTTATGTGGTCGTGATGATCTTTTGAATAAGAATCCAAAAATAGGGTTCTTGAACAACGATCACTAGACATTTCCAATCGAAGAACAAGGAGTTTTGGATTTGGGTGTCGGACAAGACATTTCTTGGCGAGGTATAGCTAGATTCGATCATTAATCTCCATTGCTTCGACACGGATTTGAATCGGAAGAGGGATTTCACCGGAAGACGCTCAAGAATCTCTTCAACGTAATCAACTTCGCAAGTGTTTGGATTTCTTATATATGTCTTTCTTCATTGTTTGCAACTGTTAATAATTCGTCTTGTGTCTAGGTATCTTTATATATAGATGTATGTTGTAATTCTTTTCCTCTTTCTTTCAATAGACGAGTCAGGGAAATATTCTGTAATATCTCTATTTATTTCAGCCGTACCTATTAATTCTCAAAACTAAGGAAGAGTCAATATACTGGTTACGCTTCCTCCGATTGGTCTTGGCATAGCCCCACTTTTCCCTTGGCTGCTCTGGTTCATGTGGAAGGCAAGGAACCTATTAATCTTCGAAGATAAGTGCTGCTCCGCAGACGATACAATGCAAAAGGCTATCAAAGAGGCTCGGAGTTGGCAATCGGCGAAATTGTTTCAAACAAAAAAGACTCATTCCCGGCGAGACAAGACCACTGAAGCAGCACACTGTGAGGCTTTTTTATGCTACTCGGACGCCTCTTGGCGATCTCCTTCTCAAGATTGTGGTGTGGGATGGATTATCAAGAATCCACAACTTTCGGTGATCCAAAAGGGATCTTCTTCTCGACCCTCTGTTTCCTCTGTTCTTGTAGCAGAGACACTTGCTTTGAAAGTGGCCATTACGGCGGCTTTAGCTTTGGGTGTTTCTAGGTTGGCCTGCTTCTCGGACTGCAAAGAGCTCACTACTCTTCTCAATTCGAATGGTCAAGCAAATGCAATTGATGGTCTCCTCTCCGATGTTAGAGACCTTTCCTCTGTTTTTGTTTCTTGTACCTTTCATCATGTCCCTCGCTCTCTTAATGAGGAGGCTGACGCTTTGGCCAAGTCGGCTTTGGATTCTAGTTTAGTACCCTCTGTTCCTGAAGTTTAAGTTTAATGATAAGATATGTTTCTCAAAAAAAAAAAAAGGAAGAGTCAATATACAATAATAAATAACTCGGAGGAAAAAAAGACAGTAGTAATAACGTTTGCCAACAAAAAGGAAACGAAAAATGTGAGAATAAATCTTCATACGATGAAAGTAAACCAATTATAAGAGAATATATATCCAAAATATATCTTCCTATAAGGAAATCGTACAAAAATTCAAATCAACATACTATATTATCTCAATGAGTTTTTTCAAAAAGACTAAGGTTAACTTAACACATGTTTGAAATTTTGTTTGGTATAGATTATATACATTTAAACCGTAATATATGGCCTTTGATTATCCGGTTAGCTAGGGCCATGCAAAGATGACCCTTGTAAGTATGAAACAAGTATCTTTCATTAGTTATTTTTTAAAGTTTTTTTTTTCTGTGTGTCAACTGTCAAATAACACGTCTGTATCTTTAACTTAATACATATTTTCCTTCCTTCCAGAGTACTGACTTCATGTGTAAGTTTTTTCTAAAGTAATAATTCCACTATTCCAGTTAATCTTTTTAGAGATTCAATCCAGAACAGTACGTAAAATCAGGACTTTAATTAATTCCCGAGAGCCAAAAAACTACATACGATAACATTTATTGCGTAACTTACCAAAAAAAAAAAAACATTTATTGCGTATAGGTTATTTAGCCCAGGGACGTTCCATTCACACCCATGGAGAACAATCTGTAGGAGAAATAGGTTTACACAGTCCCTATCTGATGTCACATTTCTGATTTGGTTTTGCTACCACATTGAGAAAGGTTCTTCTTTTTTGGCTTATAGTGAAATGGGTTGATTTGTTTGATTTTCTGGCTTACTTTTGTCAAACTTGAAAGTTGAAACGGTAATGGTTGGTGAAAAGAAATTATTTGAATTATTGGTTTTACAACACTTTTAAGACGTCCCAATACAATAATACATGGTAAGGAACACATGTAAATATTAAGACTGTAACAAGTAAAGAAACCTAAGCCAGTAACACATATTCATTAACTGATGAAATAAAGAAACCTGTTTTTTCTTATGTCAAAGCATTGATCACGAAACTAGACCGAAGCCAACCAAGTTCTCCTCAAACAATCTGGTTCTATAGTGATTATCAGGGACATCCTCTAAACCACTCTTAGATGGCTTTTCTCCAACAGGTCTTACAGAACAAGCCGCCAGACCAAGTTTCCAAAAGTTTACGTCTAAACTATCGATGCTTAAAATTTTAATTGAATGAATCTTTTCCCACTTCACACTCGGATCTTCTTGCTGCAAACTCCATACGTCCACACTCGGATATTGACATTGTAGCACATCAGATAAACATAAACGATCTTTTAGACTCCACAAGTTGACACTTTCGGAGATATTGATGTACCAACTCGGTAACAACACATAACGAAAGCTTTCTGTGCGAAGATCCACAGCTGCAAGCTTCTTATATGTTAACCAAAAAAGAAATCCATTTACAAGATTGATGATGTTTTACCATTGCTAAGTTGATCGTAACGAATGGGACAACATATGCATCTTCGTTCTCCATTGTTGAGGTTAAAGACTTGGGTCTTGACAAGAGTGTTCCCAGCAAAACGTTGGAAGTTATACATGCAAGATTACTTTGTATGTTCCTGTAACCATGTCTCTTCCAAAACCAAAGTTTTTTTTGGATATTTTTGATTATTTAAAATTTTGTAAAATATTAATTAAGTCTTTTTATATGAATCAATATTAGAATACACATGCAAAAAATCAGGAGAAGGTATCATACTTGGTAGGTCTGTACAATCTCGCAAAAACTCAGGAGAGAGTATCCGGAGTTTTCTCGTCGTAGGGTTAATTATATAAATGGTCTCAGATTGGTAGATGCAGACTAAACCATTGCAATATCCCATTATTCGACCAACATGATCGAAATAAATTCGCTTTGTGGATCTGGAAATTTGTAAGAACAAATAAAGATTTTGCTCTGGTCGTGATGAGCTTTTGAAATGGTCTCCAAAAAAATGGATGTTGAACTCTCATCTCTAGATGTTTCCGATCGAAGAACAAGGAGTTTCGGATTTTGGTATCGAGCAAGAGGTTTCTTGGCGAGATAGCTAGATTCGATCATAGATTTCCATTGTTTCGACTCTCGACACAGATTTGAATCTAAGTAGGGATTTTACGGGAAGACGCTCTAGAATCTCTTCTTCAGGTATATCATTATTATCATGCGTTACAACAATTCTAGTGTTTGGATTTGTTATGTCTTTCTCTATTGTTTGCACCGCTGAATTCACCTTGTATCTCTTTAGGTTTATATAATATATTTGTCTTTGTAATCATTTCTTGATATTTCAACACATGTTCTTGTCCTCTTTATAATAAGTATGCAATTAATCAAATAAATCATAAAAAAGGCAAAATAAAATAAGAGAATAAATCCACATATATTAAAAAAGAAATCAATATTCAAAAAAATTCGAAAGAGTAATCAACGCCATTAAACCCTGCTATAAATACTCCCTGGGTTTGTGTATCTCAAAATTATTTTCGTATCTGTATAGTACGTACACGCAAGTATCGTATGTAATTAATTATTTCTTGGTCTCTACTATTTTTTTTTTTAGGGTCACAACTCAAAATGTCTCTGCTATTTGTTTATACGTTTAAGTTTGAGTACTGTTTTTATATGTTTAATTAATTAATGTGTTTTTTTTAATAACATTGGCATCTTAAACAAAATTTATATGTTAATTGTAACAGGTAAAACGTCAAAAGATGATAAAGCGTATCAATTACATGTTGTAATATATATTGGCTTAATCAAATCAAACCTAACGTGACAGTCTCTTCTTCCTCTTCCTCTCTTTCAAGTTTCAAACATAAATATATATATATATATATATATATATATATAACTATATATATATATAACCCACTAACCGCTTTTGTCTCTTTGTCTTTTTAACTGCAATAAACTAACTCTCTCTTCTTTTGATTTTCTGTCTACAAACGAGAGAAAGAATATGACTGGCGGCGAAAAGCGGTGGAGAGAGGCGGAGCAGCTAGTGATTGAGCAATTCCGGCTAATCACCACCACTCTTCTCAGCCTCCTCCTCCCTCTCTCTTTCCTCCTCCTTAGCCGTCTCTCCTCTGCCGCCTTCCTCCTCTCCTTATCATCGACGCCGCAAAATTCCGACTATTTCTTCCTCAACACAATCCCTGCACTACTATACGCCGTCGTTTCAATAATAACTGTTCATACTCTAATCCACTGCTTAATCACCAAGATCAGAACTTCGGAAGATACCAACCGTTCGATCGGTTTCTATTACCCACGTGTCAGCATCGCGTGGCTCATCCTTTTAATTCTTCAATTCTCCGTCGGATTAGGCCTTCAAGTAACGATGTCAAAAGGAGTCAACGGGATTGTCAACGGTAATAATCACAATTTCTTGACCAGACTCTTGTTCTTCTTTGGTCTCCTTGAGATGATACTTCAATGGTACCGAGTGATCGTGAAGACGGTGGTGGAAAGCGGTTTTGGCGGGAGAGAAGAAGAGACGGTGGTGGAGAGGGTGGCTTTGGCCGCTAGTTGCGGTGCTTTATGGTGGTGGAAGCTACGGGAAGAGGTAGAGGCTTTGGTTGGCGTGATGGAGGTTAAGAGAGCATTGTTATTGTTATCCATCGACGTCGATTACAATTTAAATAGTATCGTTGACTTAGGAACAATAGATTTCTTGAACTGGTTGTTGTATTATTTGATTGTGACGATTGGTGTGGTTAGGATCGTGAAAGGGTGTTTTGGGTTTGGAATGATCTTGCTTTTCGAGCAAGTTAGAAGAATTCCACGTGGAATTTCCTCATCTGATGTCAATCACATTAACCAAGAAGAAGATAAAGTGTAGATTAATCTGAATTTACAAATATATAAACAAGAGGGAATCACATGTAAAATCATAGTTTTTTTAAAAACCGATACAAAAATCAAACTTTATCTTCCATATACAAGAAACCAAGTCTGAATAAATGAAATTAACATATTAAAGCATTGAGCAGGAAACTAGACCGAAGAAACCAAGTCTTCCATATACAATGTAGTGCTACATTGATCTGCGGGGACTTGCTCTAAGAAACTTCTAGATGGTTTTTGACCTATAGGCCTAAAATAACAAGCAGCTAGACCAAGTTTCCAAAAGTTTGGGTCTAGACAATCCATACTTAAAATAGTAACTGAAAGAATCTTTTCCCACTTCATCACATTGGGACCTTCTTGCTGCAAACCCCAAATGTCCACATCAGGATATTGTAATACATCAGATAGACATAAACGATCTTTTAGACTCCATAAATACACACCACATGAGTAATTGGTGTACCAACTTGGCGGCAATACCTCAGAAAACATTTCTGTGTGAAGATCGAAAGCTGCAATCTTTAGGTTATAAATATTCTGCCAATAAAGTGATCCATTTGCAAAGATTGATGATTTATCATTGCCAAGTTCATTGAAAAGAATGGGAAAACAGATACATCTTTGTTCGCCGTTGTTGAGGTTAAATACTTCAGTCTTGACTAGAAAGTTGTTAAAAACACGGTCGTATAGATACATCAAAACTTAGTTTGTATGATCCTGTAACGATGTCTCTCCCAAATCCCACATTAACTGGTACTTTACGCATAACTAAAAATAAACACAAAATAATATGTATGTTGATTATTTAATATTTTGAGTCTTTTATAGTATATATATATATATTTATGTCCATGTCTATGCAAAAGGATTTGTTTAATTAGCATACCAAAATCTATCAAACAAAAGAGTGTTTCGTACCTGGTAGGCATGTACACTTTTGCAAAAGATTAGAAGAAAGTATCCTGAGTTTTCTGGTCGTGGGGTTGATTATATAAATGTTTTCAGATTGGTAGATGCAGACTAAACCGTCGCAGTACCCAGCTATTCGACCAAGATTATTGAAATGATATTCACTATGTGGATATGATGGAAATTTGTAAGAACAAATAAAGATTTTGTTGTTCTCGCGGTGATCTTTTGAGATAGTCTCCAACAAAATGGTTCTTGAACAGCGATCACTAGATATTTCTGACCTAAGAACAAGGAGTTTCGGACTTGGGTATCGGACATGACGTTTATTGGCGAGATAGCTCGATTCGATCATCACTTTCCATTGTTTCGACACAGATTTGAATCTACAGAGGGATTTCGCAGGGATATGCTCGGGAACATTTTCTTATAGTATATCATTTGACACAGCTTCGCTAGCTTTTGGATTAGTTATGTCTTTATTCATTGTTTCCAACTGTGAATTTGTCTTATCTCTTTGGGTATATATAATGTAAAAAAAATTATAACTATCTAGAGATTTTTTTACCACTTTTCCTTGTCCTCTTTTGTCCAAAACTAGGAAAATTAATATACAAAAATTAAATAAATCAGAAGAAAAAGGGCAATAGCAATTACAATTGTAAGAAACAAGAAGAGAATAAATCCACATGTATTAATCATAAATCAATTATCAAAAATAGCATATGAAACTACTACATTTGTCCATTATATATTTTATCATATAAGGTTGGACATAAAAAAAATATTATAATAAAAATCATATAAAAAACTAACAAAATTTGTCAAGCATATAACCAACAATGAAAAGGAATATATTCTTCCATTTATTTTGTGAAATAAATTACGTATAGAACTTACAACACCAAACTAAAGGACCAAATTAGCAAATCCTGAGAATGGGATGCCTAAGATCGGTTTGATTTCAACATAATAAAATTTCACACTTAAACTAATTTTAAAAAAGAATGAATTTTTTATTTAAAATCTTTATTGAATTAAAATAATTTTTGGTTAATTTAACATGTTTACACGTATTAAATTTAGATTACGTGAAAACATGTTAAACTTATAACACCAAACCTTACGGACCAAAGGAAATCCTAAGGACAGGATGCCTAAGCTCAGTTTATTTTCGACATTTTAATACTTAAACTTATTTTTAAAAAGTAATAGTGAAATTAATATGGTTTTAGTTATAAAAATTAATTATTTTAAAAAAGTTTAAATATTAAATTTCTTTAAATTTTACTAAAAATCATTATTTTTTAAAATTAGTTTAAGTGTTAAATCTATATAAAGTGAAAACATGCCGAACTTCAAACACCAAAGCTTACGGACCAACTAAGGACAGGATGCCTAGCCGTAGTTAGTTTTCGACGTGTTTAAAATTTAACACTTAAACTAAATTTTAAAATTTTTTTATGAAATTTCATGGTTTATTCTTAAAGTTTAAGTGTTAAATTTGTTTTAAATTTTAGTGAAAACCATTATTATTATTTTTAAATGAGTTTAAGTGTTTAAATCAATATTACGTGAAAACATTATTACCGAACTTCGAACACCAAAGCTTACGGATCAACTAAGGACAGAATGCCTAGGCGCGGTTAATTTTTGACGTGTTTAAAATTTTACACTTAAATTAATTTTAAATTTTTTTTAATGAAATTTCATGGTTTATTATTAAAGTTTAAGTGTTAAATTTGTTTTAAATTTTAGCAAAAACCATTATCATTATTTTTAAATGAGTTTAAGTGTTAAATCTATATTACGTGAAAATATTACCGAACTTCGAACACCAAAGCTTACGGACCAATTAAGGACAAGATGCCTAGACGCAGTTTTCGATGTGTTATAACTTTAACTCTTAAACTAAGTTTAAAAAAAATATTGAAATTAACATGATTTTGGTTTTAAAAAACTAATTATTGTTTAAAAGTTTTAGTCTTAAAAAATTTTTATATGAAATTTCATGGTTTAATATTTAAGTTCAAGTGTTAAATTTGTTTTAAATTTCAGTGAAAACTATTATTATTATTTTTAAAAAGTGTTAAATTTTGACGTGTTTAAAATTTAACAATTAAATTAATTATTAAATTTTTTTATGAAATTTCATTGTTTATAATAATTATTATTATTAATATAAAAATTAACATGATTTTGGTTTTAAAAAATTAATTATTGTTTAAAATTTTTATATGAAATTTCATGGTTTATTCTTAAAGTTTAAGTATTAAATTTGTTTTAAACTTTAGTGAGAACTATTATTATTATTTTTAAATGAGTTTAAATGTTAAATCTAACGTGAAAACATTACCGACTTTGAACACCAAAGCTTACGGACCAACTAAGGACATGATGCGTAGGCGTGGTTAGTTTTCGACGTGTTTAAAATTTAACTCTTAAACTAAGTTTTAAAAAATAATATTGAAATTAACATGATTTTGGTTTTAAAAAATTAGTTATTGTTTAAAAGTTTTAGTGTTTTAAAATTTTTTTATATGAAATTTCATGGTTTATTCTTTAAGTTTAAGTGTTAAATTTGTTTTAAATTTTAGTGAAAACTATTATTATTATTTTAAATGAGTTTAAGTGTTAAATCTATATTACGTGAAAACATACCGAACT